>NW_026067988.1:3731014-3756840 GCF_014885135.2 Alexandromys fortis
AAATAAATAAATAAATAAATAAATAAATAAATAAATAAATGGTCATATTGGCCCTTGGTCAGATGCTGATGAGACAAGAAGGAAAACATTGTATGCAAGTCAGGGGTGATAAGCTGGTGTTTTTCATTGGTTCACTTGCAGGAACAGGAGCATCTCAAGTGCAGTTGCATCACCATAATGGACTCCCCTGCTAGGATGATGACTCCTGTAAACTGAAACTCTCCTGGTCCCTGATAAACTTGCAGGGAGTTCTGACAAGGAATTTCCTTTCTCCAGTAATTATTACTGTGTATGAGAGCTTGAATTATGGTTCTTTATATCAAGTAACTTCCCAAGTGTGGAAAGTTCTAGAAATTTAATGATTTTTGTGAAACTGGCATGTTTCCTTCTGTTTCTAAATTTTATAAACACTGCTTCTTCAATTTTAAATATAAATTTTAATAACCTATGTTGTACTGTATGTCATCCATTCGGCAAATATATTGCAATTTTCTGTATAGCATTGTGGTTTAACAGAGAATAGTTAAATACATAATTTAAAATTATGTCTTTGAAGATTACTAACTATGCAGTATTCACATGTGCTGCTTTTTCTTCTACTAATATACAGGTATAATGAATAAAATCTTATATGACATCATATATATATATATGTGTGTGTGTGTGTGTATAAATTGTGTGTGCATGTGTTTGTGTATACACTTTCAGCGTAAATATAAAACTCAAACTCATCTATCATCTGTCTACATAAAGACACAGGTAAATAAATGAAGCCTCAGATATTTCTTAATATAAATATCAAAAAATTGGGGAAATCTCCAGAAGGAAGCATATTTTTATTTTAAGCATATTTTTATTTTTTCTCCAATATTGCTTTTTTCCCTCAAAAAACAACATGAGAATTTTTAAAATTGAGAATCCATATGTCAGTATTATTATGTGGCTTTGGAGACTATGGAAAATGGACAGAAATGCCCACTATATAAAGAAGGCCCAATTAACACTTGAGAGTTCATGTTGGATCTCCTCAGGAGACTTTAACGAATTCACTAGGTTCCATAGTAAATTCAAACAGTTTTTTCTCATATTCAACATTTATAACTATTGATTACTTATCACAAACAACATTATCAAGGGATCAAATTATATGAGTCAGAATTTGTGAAATTTCTTCAGCTACTATCAATATCCAATGTCAAAATGTCTTATAATCATGTCAGAAATATCAAAAACAGGAGATAGTGGGCATATAAAACGTTGATGTCTAATAATATGAAATATAATTGAATAATGCAAAAAATATAACAGTGAAGAAGAAAATATTTACAAGGGTAAAAATATGCATGACAAAATATAAATGCTCATATAATTAATAAACTATACTAATATATTCAATTTTAATCAGAATCTTTTTTTTAAAATTTGGTTCTGTGTCTTATTATCGGTTATCAAATGGATAATTTCAATTAGCATTAAACATGTTATTTATCTTCTGAATTTTCAAATGTTATAATCATTCTATTATTAGTAATTATATGCAATTTAATTAGAAATTATCTTCTATGGATTAGAATTAACTAGGAGATAATAGCATATTTAAGAAAATTGGGGACATTAATATATTGAGAATAATGTGCTTACTACTGAAAGACCTTTTTGCACAAGTTCCAGAAAAGTTATTGCTGTAAAACACCCTCTACCGACTTCATGTTAAGACAATACCTACTATAGAAAGTCTAGCCAATATAATTACAATGTCTTCACACCATTCATGTAGGAGAAATCAGGATTTTATATCATATCATGAGTTACACTCTTAGATAAAGTTGGCTATTCTCTTCCTTATAAATAACAGTTTTAAGTAGCTCCATGAAGAAAGGAGGGAGGTTGTTTCCAACCACAACTCTATGTTGCGATTTAGTCTCTCTTGGTCTTCCACTTATATAGTATTTACTGTTGCATATTTACAGCTTCCTAGAATTGTAGATACTATACTGTTTCTTTGTATCCACCCTCTACCTCTGGCTCTTATACTAGCTCCATCTTCTACAATGTTTCCTGAGATTTGGAGGAGGTGGTACGATATATATGTTCTATTCTGCCCTCACTTCTGCATATTGTACAGTTACAGTTCTGGGTATTAATTGTCATCTACTTCAAATAAGAACTTACTGGGTGAAGTATGAGAGAAAGTAAATAGAAGTGATTTTGATACTATGCCTACTTAGCAGAATAAATGTAATGGCTTCACTGCTAAGGCCTGTAATCTGTCTAGCCACAGATTTTTTTTTTTTTTTTTTGAAAAGATGATGTTACCAGACACTCTACAGTAAGCAAATAGCCAACATCCAATTAAATGGGAAGAAACTCAAACAAATTCCACTAAAAGCAGGAAGAAGACAAGGTTGGCCATTATTTTATAGCATTCAATGCAGTACTTCAAGTCTTAGATAAAGCAATAAGGCAACTAAATAAGATTAAAAGGGTACAAGTTGGAAAGGGAAAAACAAAAGGATCTTTATATTGCAAAAGACATGAAAGTTTTCTTAAGTTACCCTGAAATTTTTACCAAAGAATTACTACACTTGATAAATGCATCCAGCAAAATAGTTGGATAAAAATTAACTCACAAAATCAATAGCTTTTTATATACAAAAGACAAATGGTCTGATAAAGAAATCAGGGAACTACACATGCAGTGGTGGCACATGCCTTTAATCCAAGATTTTAGGAGGCAGAGGCAGGTGGATGTCTGTGAGTTTGAGGCCAACCTGATCTACAAGAGCTTGTGTCCAGGACAGGTTCCAAAAGTGCAGAGAAACCATGTTTTGAAAAACCAGGAAAAAAGAAACAAACAAACAAATAAGTAAATAACGAGGGAACCAATACCTTTCATAACTGCATCACTAAAATAATATTTTGGATAATCACATAATCATATACCAGGCAAGTGAAAGACTTGTATGACAAAAAATTCAAAAAAAAAATGAATAAGGTATCAGAAAATTAAGCAATCTCCCATCCTCAAGGTTGGTAAGGATAATACAGTAAAAATGGATATTCTGCTAAAGCAATCTAAATATATGATGTAAACACCATCAAAATTTCAATACTGCTCTTTCAAGACAATTCTTTACAGAAACTGAATGACAATTCTCAGCTTCATATAGAACAAAAAAGGACAAGGTATAGAAAACAATTATGAGAATTAAAAGAACTGGAAGAGGTATCACCATACCTTATTTCAAGAGTACTACAGAGCTATAGTAATTAAAGGCTTGTGGGATTGGCATAGAAGCAGAGATGTTGATCAATGGAATCAAAACTAAGCCCCAGACATAAATCCTTAAGCCTATGAATTTTTTATAAAGAAGCCAGAAAAACACATTGGAAAAAAGACAGTACCTTAAAAAATGATTCTTGTTAGATTGTATGTCTACATGCCAAAGATGACAAATAAACCACACATGTCACCATTCACAAAAGGCAACTTCAAGTGGATCAAATCCCTCAACATAAATCAGATACTCCAAATGTGAAAGAAGAGAAGGTAGGGAATAGCCTTGAAGGCATTGACTCAGGAGACAATTTCCTGAATGGAGAACCAATATTAAGGCACTATGATCAACAATTAATAGATGGGATCTCATGAAACCAAAAACTCCTATAAAGCAAAGGACTCTGCCAATTGGACACAGTGGAAGGCTACAGAATGGAAAATGGGATTTTTTTTTAAACCAACTTGACACCTGATAGAAGACAAATTTACAAAATATATAAATAACTCAAGTAACCAGTTATCAAAGAAACAAATAAATAATTGAAATGGTATAAAGATCTAAATAGAGCATTCCTCAAAAGAGAAATCACATATACTTTGGTGATTAAAACTATAGTAGTTTAACATCAGTAATTCATTTAAATATGAATTGATGATTTAATATGATTAAATAAATGAAAAAATGTATTTGGAATATTAAATACTTAGTTAACGTTTCATTGCAAGAAACAACATCATTGTGCTCATGAAAATGTAACTACCCACCTCCTTTCCTAGCAAATTTTAATCTCTAATCCCCAAGGCTTTGTCTATACAAGCCATTTCATTTTAGTAGAATCCTCTTTGTCCTTTTAGGAACATTTTTGACATAATATTTACAAGGTTGAAAACAGCCAGTGTATATATTCAACCCTCTCTTTGCTAGAGGAATGCATTTTCTCTTATGCACACTTCGCTTTTTAAATTCTGTATCATTATAATCCTTTGTGGATTCTGTTTCTGTTGTCGTTGTGACTCGTTCTCACTAGCACCCAACAAAAGCCCCATGATGTGAACTCTAGTGCATTTGTTCCTGAAGCTATTCTTCTTTTCACAGAACTATTCTTTCTTCTTTGTAGGTACAAGACAGGCAAGTATTATTGAAATGTTGTTTACATTGGCAATGCTTTTGTCAACCCCTTTGGCAACTTGCACACACTGACTGACTACAGTCGGAAGGTAAATGTTAGCTTCAGTCTATCTATGGTGAGAAGATTAGAAAGGCTATGATCCACACTAATTTCCCAGGGAAATTGAGATCTTCTTGCCAATTATGCAAAATTTGCTTGACAAATACACATTTCCTTGGCATCCTTACCTCTCTGTATTCATTTTTCCTTTTCTGTCAGTATTCATTCATATCACTAGACAGACAAACCACTGTAGTTGAATTTCTGCCTGAGGCTGTTTTTCGGAGAAACTAAACAAAGTATCGTATCTGCTATGAAAAGGCAACTAAAAAATTCAGACAAAACTCTGATTTTGTATATTCAGAATTAAACATATTTATAACTTGGCTGCTATGAAATCATGGTTTGGGTTCGAGACCCCTAATTTCTATTTGTCATCTCATAGTTTTGAGCCAGGCAGCTATAGAGTTAGAGGCTGATGAAAGTCAACTTGGAAACATTTGTCTTAATTGGTACTTATAATACACAGGCAAATAATTCAAACCAGAGTACAGTACCAGAGTCCTTAGAGACTATGGGCCAGTAGTAACCTTGTTAGAGAACTCATAGGCTAGAGGGCTTAGGAAATGAGGAAGAGGAATATTTTGTTGGCATTAAACCAGAAAGCCAGGATTTCTGCTATTAACTATGTAACTTGTGGTCTGTCTTGTTTTATAAGCATAGGAAGTGAGGTTCAGAAACAGGAACTGTGGGCACAGAAAATATCAAGCCTGTCTAGCAGATTAGATTACATTAGTTTATCTATAAGGCACCTTGTCAATGACTAACACAGGTCTCTAAGTTCTAGAGAATCATAGACATTCTCTATCTTCTGGGTTTGACAATTAGCATTGTTCATTTGATTTTTTGTTTCTTTGTTTTTTTTTTGTTTGTTTTTTGAGACAAGGTCTGACTGTGTACTGTTTACTGTTCTTGAACTCACTCTGTAAACCTGGCTGCCTCTGAACTCATAGATTTCTGCCTGTCACTTTCTCTAGAGTACTCTAGAGAAGGCATATGTAACCATACTAGGGATAGAACCATGTCTATTCATAGAAAAATAAGACCCAAACAAGGAATTTGCGAAGTTCATGAACAAAAATCAATTAAAAATTAAACAAGCAAAAATATCAAAACACCAGAAAACCAAAAACAAACAACAAATAAAACTTTTAGTAAGAATCTAGGACTGGAGAAATGGCTCAAAGAGCTCTTCCAAAGGATGGGAATTTAGTTAATCATGCCACACCCAACAAATTATACTTCCATCTCCTAACATATCATATCCTTTTTCTGGTTTTCATGGCATATGTACACACACATCATAAGTGTTCATATATATGAATGCACATGTGCACACACAATTTGAAAATAAAATAAATCTAAAAATAAAAAAATCTGTTTTTTAGGTGTTGATAAGGTTGCACATTGAATTTTTCATTTATAGGGTTTGTCATGGATACTACATAAAGATAAGTAGCAGACACTGTGGGACGCACTGATTTGTAGAAAATTCTATTATTTGAGAGAAGCGAATAACAATGGCATGCAGTAGCATAAGGTTGCTATTTTGAAATAAGAAAATCCTCAAACAGAAGCACACTAGGTCAATGAGTAGCTGAGATCAGAATCCCCAACTTTAATCATTTAAAGAGTCTTTTGTTTCCACGTGTAATAAAACAGATGCTGAAAACTATAGAATCAATACAGTAGAGACAATTACAGTGTCGCAAAGAGACTTTGATAAGTTTTGTTAAGTATGAACTTACCAAAAGAAAGTAGTAGCATATGGAAACTTAAAAAAACACACAGTGGCATAATGTAGCATCCAGTAGAGTAAACTTGTGGACAGACACTTAGTGGCCAAAGGTCCTCTTCTGAAAGCAGGTACTCTATGTGATTATGACAATGTAAAACTCTCTTAGGAGAATCTATTTCAGTAAATGACATAGCATACATTCAGCGCCAATGTCTCTACGTCCTGTGGCACTAAAACCCGAGAGTTTTTACTTCCCAGAAAACTCCTTAAAGACAATTTTGGCTTGAACAAAAATATGGGTTTGGTGGGTCTGCCCTACAGGCTAATATTCATCCAAGACATTTTTGTTGCTGTTGATGCTTTACTTTCACAGCTATCAGACCTTTGATTTATTAAGTATAACCCTTTGACATGTATTGCCAATTCACACATAATCCTACTCAGATTTTTTCCTAAAAAATCATAAATTACTAATCCCATCCTGGAAACTGAGATTCAATAGCAAAATAATATTGATATGCTTTTTAAAGGAGAATGGTTTTGAAATTAATTATTTGCAATGTTGTAAATATTGCACACATACCTGTGGAGTACTAATAACGGTATATCTGGTAGAGGATATATGAAAGCAGATTTGTGTGACCTTTGGAAAATTCTGATCCTGAAGTGTCTGTGCATAGTGGGAATCTAGCACTGTAACCAAGAAGATGGTGTTCTAAGAGATGTACAGATATGTATCTAAAACAATGAATCCTGAGCCTTCTCCCAGTATCATCTGTGACATCTTTATTTAGTATTGGGATGAATTATTGAAACAAAATGTGTTACAATAAAGTAGATAAAGCATTCTCAGACTTACTATGGCTATCTTGAGTCAGATCTTGCCTTCATATAAGGAACTATAAACGAAACAGACTGCCTAGTTGTAGTTTTTGCAGGCTTGTGGCTGCTGCCTGTCCTGAAATACCTGTTTCCTGGTGGGACAGGCAGCGGTTGAGAAGACAGGGAAACTTCAGGAGATTCCAATGCAGAAGCTCTTTATTCTAAAAGGTAAGGGATTTTTATGGGCTTAGGGAAATTATAAACTGCAGCAAAAAGATTTCTGGTTGGTACTTTTGAAATTGCCTGTCACTGCTGCTGTGTTGTGATTGGATGGGAGGAGGGGAGGAGGTAGAAATTATTTAGTAAAAATAAACAAATAAATAAGAAAAAAAAGAGTGTATTCATTAGTTACCATGCGTTTGGTCTGCTGACATGTTTTCTTGACCAATTTTGCTTACTCTTCTGAGTTTGCATGGGCTTACTTGTGCTTGCACCATCGCCCTGCCTTATCTCATAACAAAAATGCACATATCCCTTCATGAGAGAGTGATGAAGCTCCAAAGCTACAGAGAAGCCCTGTCTCGAAAAATGAGAGAGAGAGAGAGAGAGAGAGAGAGAGAGAGAGAGAGAGAGAGAGAGAGAGAGAGAGAGAGAGAGAAGACTGATTTTCTCTTGGGATTTTCTTTTAGATTTGGTGATGGAGTGTATATGGTCTTCTGATCTTCCAGAGATGGATAAAGAATGCATGAACCTTCAGAGTATAAATTTCCAGTTTTCCAGTGGCAAAAATGTTTGGATTCCAGGTCTGGTCCAGCTGGAAAGTTTTCATTTGTTCTTTCAACTAATAAATGAGCTTGGTTTGTGTACCTTAAACATGGTTTTTTACATGTTCCATTAGTGACTTTCTCCTTTTTTATTTATAGGGTGAAGAAAGGAAAACATGTTGAGTTCATTTTGAAAAATGTTGTCTTCAGGCTATAAACTAGCAGAATTATAGAAGCCTTATTGAATAAAATAATTTTATTTCTCTTTGATACTTTCTTCTAATACTGTAATAATCATGAATTCTTTATACAACTTATGATACTTGTATTATTTTGTTTCTAATCCTGGGTTTTAAAATTTATTACATTATATCAATCTGATAAATGAATTAATTATACTTAAATAGTATGATGATTCTATATACCATGACATAAAATAATAATTATTGCATATATGTATTCTAGATCAGATAGTTCAGTAAAAATTTTTCTTTCCCTTTAAATTCAGAACATATTAATTTTTAAAAGTTCAATAATTTCCTCATTCCATATCTAAAGAATCTCTGTGAAACAACCAAATCTATGATGGCACTGAATCACTTAAGTGAATTTCCATTTCTGAAAGTGAATATTCTTTGTCTATATATGAATTTTAATTATTGATCATTACTGTGTTCTTTTAAAATATGGGGCTTTAACATTTTTCAATGAAGTTTGGAGCTGCTGTATCTTATGTGCAATTTTCCAAAAATTTTAAAATAAAAAAATTTTTCTTTTAATTAAAGAAGCATGTGTGTTGTTCTGGCCATGTCACTTACATGACGCCTGTGTTTATAATCATCTTTCAATGTCTAAATAAGCATTGTAAACAAACTGTAGATATAGAGAAATATAGGGTGTGATGCTCTCATCTATAATATGAATTTAAGCAAATTGTAACACAATATAAGATTCATGTAGTGTGACTCAAATAAATAGTGGTGTACTGAATAATTATCAGTTTCAAAGAATTGGATTTAATCCAAAGAGATATCATGATTCTTCAAGTTTAATTTCCTTTAATTATTACTGTTGATATATATACCCTTGACACAAATATAAATCCAAAAATTCAATTACACTTTACAAGGATTATAGTTTTATATGTGCTATCATCACTATTCCTCAGTTATTTCATTATTTAAATGACCCCATGGCTTTTCTGAAACGTTCAAAGTTCACGGATATTCCTGATATCCTGTAAGTAATTATTAAGATCATTCATCCTTCTTATATGAGCTATTTCTCTGATATCAAAACTGTTTGTTTTAAGAAGAACTCATCAGACTTCAATGATTCTATCAATCTGTAAGTCTCCTCAAAGGACAAGAATAAATGTTTTCACAAATGTTACTGTATAAAATGATCATTCTAGTTCATGGGAATATACTTATTTCTTAAAAATAACTGAGTAGCTTTATTTTTACTATAAAGTTGTCAAGTATTTGAATAACCTTAGAGTCAGATAGCTTGATTTAATCATTCCAGTAAGTCCGGGAATGAAAATAATTTATGTAAATGTATTGGACTTCTCTTGTGTTTCTGCTTCAATTCCAGATATTTACTTGTGTTCTATCTTTGCATCTTTCCTAAAAGGCAAGCTCACAATTATATTCAGGATTCAGTAAGGAAAACAATCTGACATGATTTAGTTGTTACATAAATCCAATACATTACTTCTTTCTTTATTGAATAGTATAAGAGAAGCTAAAATTAATGAAAAATATGAATAAACAACTTTCTAGAAGTTGTTATTCATTATTGATTTTGATGTAGGAGTTATACTTAATAAAGAATAATAAAGAAAAGAGAATTATACCTGTTCATAATTACTTTTCATAATAGTCTTCAAAACCCTTAAGTAAAGAGTATTTGAACATTTATAAAGGGGTAGCCAAGTGTCTGCAGAGACCTGGATACCATGATATTGTGGTATGGTTCTTTAATGGATATTTTTAATTCATACCCAAGACATTCTTTTGCAGGGTGCCTGGTTCAATCTTTTGAGAGGATAAAAAAATGTGGTTATGTCTAATAGGATGACTGAGAATTCATATGAGTAGTACCAATTTCCAACTTTACTCAGGGAAAATTGAATTTTTCTTCTTGCCTACGGCTTTCATAAAAATTTCAGTCGAAACCACATTGTCCGAAAAGACCTGTGGGGTTCCCTGCCCTGGAGTCTGACTGTAATGTATCTCAGCTTGTTTTCTCTTGGTAGCATTGCAATCACTCAGTGTGACCTGGATGTGTACACTTGGGTTTCGGGAACTACTAAATGACTTTACTCTCTGCTCAAACTAAGAGGTGTCTGACTAGATTTGAAATTTGCTGGCATAATTATTCACTTCCACAGTGCTCACAGAAATCTTTGTTCTCAACAATACTGATGCTTTAAATTCACATTTATCAAGGGCTATCTCCAACAGACCAAGTAAAAAAGAAGCCATTTTAATAATAACTTTTAATATTAAAGCTCAGCTCAGTAAAATTCAATTGAGATGATTTTAAATACACAAGTCTTTATTTGCAGACTAATTTGTATGATATAGTACATGCATGGAGTAAATATGCATCTTCTAATAAAATTATATTTGATGTATATAATAATACATGTATAAATATGTGTACAAAAGATAAAGTGATCTTAAAATTATGGCATATATTACGTGCTTTTGTCTTCAATTCCGATGGTTATAATCATATCATGCTATTTAAAAGCATACTACCATTCATTCAACTTGGGCAAATTTCTTTTTGGTTGAGGATGGTCTTAATAAAATGGTCATGATTGAGAATGAAAAACATTCTAGCCACATGGTGGTAGCTCAAACCTTTAATACATGGGAGACAGAGTCAGGGAGATCTCTTTGAATTTGAGGCCAGCTTGGTCTACAACAGCTAGTTCCAGGACAGGTAGGAATGTGACATAGGGAAGAAGAGAAAGAGAGAGAGATGGAGTTGAAAACCAAAAGTAGGTAATTTAATTTAAAAAGAATGAAACAACCACCCTGCCTCTAATTTAGAAGATGAATAAAGTAATTTTATAACTGTTATCTGTTTCTTAAACTGGAACATTAGGAAACTGACTCTTCCAAGTTTTTAATATTGTTTTCCATAAGAATAGTCACACTTAGAAGAGTTTACCTTGTAAAATACAGAATAAAATCAACAGTAGAAATATGTAAATTTGCTGAGCAGTAGGGGTGTAAGCCTTTAATCTCAGCACTTGAGAGCCAGAGGCAATAGAATCTTTGTGAGGTTGATACCAACCTGGTCTGCAGAAAAAGTTCCAGAAATGGCTGAATAGTTACTGAAAAACCCTGTCTCTAAAAGCAAAAAGAAAGGAGGAAATTTGTGAATTATTGCTTATTAAAGGAAGATGATGCAATTGATACCATTATGAATGCTTCATTATGTTAACCTCGCTTCCAATCTGAAAATTTTGTTATCTTATTTATAAAGACTGGATTTTTTTCACAAGTACTAATTGTTTTTTTTTTACTTTAAATGGAAATGAAATTTCTAATATCTACTATGTTCAGAATACAAAAAATCAATCATTGATCATTTATGAATCATCTCTCTTCTTGAATTTGAATTGTAAAATAACAGTAGGCAAAAATAAATGCTTAAGATCCTAAGAAGCTTAAGATCAAATGAAATAGAGAAATATTTCATGTCAAAGATTTATAGTCAAATAAATGGGATTATATGTGTGCTGGAGAAAGGTAAAATGCTTAGTCTCACTAAGGATAATTTACTGAAGAAATTATATGAAAAGCAGGAGTATTGGTCAAGAATACAACACCTAGAAATCTAGAACTAAGAAATAGGCAGATAAGATACTCGAGACCCAAGAATTCTTGGTATTTCACATTTATATGAATTCATATGATGAGCTGCTCAATTGTGTCTGGAGAACACCACTTTTTTGATGTTATTTTCTGGCTTTCATAGATACTTATGCTGAATAAAATTAAGCTGACGAAACAGAGAAGGCCTTTCTGAGGAAATCAGGAACAAGGACTTTGTAAGGGATTTCAGAGATGATGAGGGGGATTTATCCTTTATGGTAAAAACATATTTTACTGGGGACTTAAAATTCAAATGCGTTTAATACTGTTTAGAAATCTGATGGAGGTGGGTCTTGTATCTTATCTGTTGCTTTCATTGGTTAATAATAAAGAAACTGCCTCGGCCCTCATAGGACAGAAAATTAGGTAGGTGGAGTAAACAGAAGAGAATGCTGGGAAAAAGAAGCTGAGTAGAGGAGTCGCCATGGTTCTCCCACTCCAGACAGACGCAGGTTAAGGTTCTCCCTGGCAAGCCACCTCGTGGACTACACAGAATATTAGAAATGGGTTAGAACAATATGTAAGAGCTAGCCAATAAGAGGCTGGAACTAGCCGGGCCAGGCAGTGTTTAATAGAATACAGTTTCCGTGTAATTATTTTGGGCATAAGCTAGCCATGCGGGCGGCCAGGTGCCTGGGACACAGCCCCACCACTCCTATCTCAACAGAAATCTATAAGAAAATATGATATTATAGGATTATTGGAGTATATTAAAACGTCCAAAGCATAGAGTCAATTAATTTTATATATGTACTTAAAAATAACTAGTGATTTGGAAACTTCGGAGAACCATCTATCAAAATACACTTTTAACTATGGCTTGCCATAAACCAGGCTGGTCTCGAACTCACAGAGATCCGCCTGCCTCTGCCTCCCGAGTGCTGGGATTAAAGGCATGCGCCACTACCGCCCGGCCTAAATAATAACTTTTATGAAAGAAACTAAATCTCTTTAAATAATAAAGGATCATTTTCATGAAGCAAACACAGCATATATTTGCTGGAGAACTGATATTATTCAGATAGTAAAGGGACCTACTACCATAATTCAGAAACTGAATTGCCAGAGACCACTGTGGTGAAAGAAGAGCATCCACTGACTCCCTTTCCCTCTCCAGTCTGAAGGGCAGTCAGGGTTCCCTGTCCTGTGGGAAGGCCAAGGTCCTCCCTGCTCCATCCAGGTTTAGGAAGGTGGGGATCCAAACAGGCTAGGCTCCCACAAAGCCAGTACATGCAGTAGGATCAAAATCCAGATTCTTAAATGACAGAACATATATTGAGAATAATCTACATGAAAAAGACCTAGTAGAATTACATAATGTGTTCTATTATCAGGTGAATACTGCAGAAAAAGAAGTTATTAGGAAGTTTAGAGACAGCAGACTATCTTTTATGTAACTTTTTATTCATTATATTTAAAATCAAGATCCAATCTTTATTGTTGAAGAATAAATTATTTTATATTCAATAGTAAAAAAGGTGGGAAAGCATGCATATATGCATACATGTTACTTGTGTGTATATATCATAGGTCTATATTTAATTACTTTTGTGAGTAGATGTGTGAATGGGTCATATATGTTATGTGGAGTCTGTCCTCATTTTATACCTTACTTGAGATAGGGTTCTCTTACTCTCCACTGAATCTACACTGCCTGTTTTCCTGCAGAACTCTGAAATACAGGTGTATATTACTCCATGTGATATCCTTTTCAGTGGTTTTGAGTTTTGATCTTGTTCTTCAGACATGGGTTGGTATCTCACCACCCATGAAAGTTCTATTAACCTATAAGAGAAAAAATGTTTTTAGATATTATTTAAAATTATCTGGTGAGTATACAAAATATGTCAGTCTTACTTATGGGATGCAGAAATAAAATTTTTAAAAAAGAGAAAATATATTTCAAAGCACTTATCAATATGTAATTGATTTTGTTATAATTCAAATTTTGTTTACTTTTAAAAACTAACAGTACATTAATTAATCTTTATTTTCTTGTGAGATGACTAACAGGGAAATTTCACATTAGTATTAAAGTTCCTTATATACAATAAATGCAAATGGTAGTTTCAAATTTTAATAAATCCTTGAGATTTTAGAAACATATTTCCTCTTATTAATATTCCTTCCTTTATCCATTGGTCAGATGTGCATCATTGCAATAAAATGTTTAAGACCATTAACTTATAAAATAAATAAATAAATTGTCCTTTCTTTACCTTTAATTTCCACTTATGAGTGAGTACACACCATGTTTGTCTTTCTGGGTCTGGATTACCACACTCAGAATGTTCTTTTTTATTTTTTTTCTAGTTCCATTCATTTGCATGCAAATTTCAAGATGTCATTTTTTTTGTCCTAAGAGACATAAACTTTATAAATAACAGCATATTATGTTTAGAACTGTTATGTAGAAATTATTGATAAACTTCTAAGAGATGAAAATATTGTTTTCTTATAGAATCACATCAAGGAGTTCTTAGTCCTTGAATGACAGACTATAATTTTAAAGTCTAGTTAGTAAAATGTCTCAGATAAAAGGAATATTATGATTTAACATGGAGAAATAAGATGCTTGAAACTCCTGAACCTTGAATTACAAGTGATAGTGAATGACCTGACGTGGGTGCTAAGAACTGAATTTGTGTCCTTGGGAAGAGCAAAGAATGTTACTCAGTGAGCCATCACATCTGCCCCCAATGTAGCATTTTTAATACATTATGTTTGTGCTTTTTCACAGTCTCCTCACATTCACAAGTTAGAGAATGTATTAGCTAACTTCTTTCTAATTTTTAAAACTCCTTGGAGGATAAAGAAAAAGTGTTTTTCAAACTTTAAAGTTTTTTTTTTTTTTCTGAACAACAAAGTTAGCATTTTCTCTATTGGATTTTGCACTTTTCCTCTTACAGGAGTGAAGAGGCCAAGTCACTGGAGATCTGGGCTTTAACAGCCTCACAAGAAGGTTACTTTTTAATATTGGACAAATACAGGCCTTTTCAAAGAGGTTTGTTTCATTCAGATTGTACGATTAATGTCAAGGTCCCAGAAGGTCATTATTTCTTTCAAATCAGTCTAACTGACATGTGCCTCAAGCATCCCAAAGGCACACTTGATTGTTCTAGTTTTATTGTTTGAAAATATGCTTTTACTATAACTTCTGAGTTATGAATGGGGAGCAAGGAGGTGCATTTTAGGAAGAACTAACAATAAATATTAAGAAGTTCCATTTACCTGAAACACAAATGTTTTTAAGTATCTAAATAATGGGGGCTGTTAAAGTGATTTTGTATCATGAATTTGCATTGGGAATTTGAAAAGTAGTAAAGGCAATGAAAAGTATACAATTTTTTTTTCTAGAAACATTGCTCTTTATTGACTAAAAAAATGAAAATAGAAGATGATTTTGTATTGTGCCTCATAACTCTAATCTTCAAACTCAGATAGCAGATGCAAAATTAAAAATGAAATAGAAAGAAAACAAAGACAAAAGGAAAAGAATTTCCCAAGCCAAATTCAGAATTTATAGTTGCTTTATGATTCACCATATCCCATGGAAATCTTAGTAAGTTTCTGTTGTTAATAAGCTCCGAGCAAAGAACAAATAAATCCCTTTCTTTCCAATTCTCATTTGTATAACTGTATATCTTCACATGCTCAGTACATAGTAAATAAGTATAAGAACTATGATGTTTTACTTACAGGAAGCCAGATTCAGAAGTTAAGAGAATGTTATATCTGGAGACCTAATATAACATGTATATTAGGAACATGTATAGGGTAACCCCCTACCAAGTCTCAGAGTTCATTATGAAGGAAGAATGAAAGATTATATGAGTATAATATGTTATGATATATAATCTTTTGAGCACAGTACAGCACACAGTTGCCAGTGAACCCACAGAGTTGTGAGTTCTTATATGCACAAGACTATAATCACAAGCCAGACAAAATCCCAGCATTAAGATGGGGTCTGGGCACAACATCCTACCTAAAGAAATGTAGCTATGAAAAAAAATGCTACCTTCTCTGAGAAGGGGAGCCAGTTTTCTATGAGTGTATAGCCTGTCATAGTAGAAAACCACACATCCAAGAAAGTTTAGACTGTACAATTCGGTCTTAAATGAGTCCCCTTTTCTGATAATATATTCTTTTCTCATGCACTATACCCTGATTAGAGTTTTTCTTCTATCCGTATTCACTCTCCTTCTGTCCCTTCTTAGCAAACAAGCTTCTAAGAGATAACAAACTCTAAGAAAATACAATATAATATGAAAAATTTAATAAAGCAAATGAACAGAAGACAAAAGAGGGCTCTTTTTCACAAGAGTTAGGGTTCCACTCTTTCCCACACTCAGGAGTCCCTAAAATCCTTAAAATAAAATCCATGACATACATGACTCAGACCCTTGTAAACCCTCCGTTTGTTACTTCAAAACATATTTTATTTTGAAAGGCACAAAATCATAGGTGTGTATGAAAAGATGTTGAATTTTGGAAGAGGAGCCAGTCTGAATACTATCAAAAACAGAAATGAAACTCTTAACTAGGAAAAATCTATAAAATGAATGCTAAAATGTTAATAGTATTCTCTGTAGAGAATTTTAATTTAATAACATATACATCCTTTCGATATTCAATGCTTTTTCCCAAAATTAATTCAGTATTCCATGATTATTATTATAATCCAGGCATTTTTCACTTTCATGCATGAATAATTTCCTTTAAAATAGTTTAATCAGTAAAATTTTAATGCATCGAAATATATGTGAATGTTCCATGTTTACATTTTACTTTGGCCCTACTGATTCTTTCGATTAAAATAATTGTCATGTATATTGAATAGAATTTAAAATATTTATGAAAGTGTAGACATTATTCAACTTAGAACATGAACCACACTCAGAGCTATGTTAATATTCTTTAATTTGCCTCTTTTATTCCTTTTAAAAAGTAGTGAAAGTGAATTATAAGCCAATATATAGAAAAGCATGTAGATAATGTAAACCATGTTGCTATAAACTAATGTTATTCCTCAGGTAAAATTCATAATAATTTTATAGTCTTTCTGGAAATACTAAGCTAAAGGAATTGATTTTACCTGGAAAGTAAATTGCTAATTTCCATATGAAATATACCCATATACTTAAATTCTGCTTATGTGAAAATTTCCACCTGACCTTGCTTAGTTGAAATTGTCAAAGTTGCCGAGTTGATTTGTGCCAGCAGATTGTCACAGATATTCACAGAGAACATCTACTTGTTCCTCACTCGAAACAAAGAAAAGACTGAAAACAATTGTACAGAAATCTTTTGAAATAGACCACTCAAATCTGATCTGGTTGCTGAAAGCAAAAGAAACTCTGAATACTTGATGCTGAAGAAACACAAAGACGTATCCAAGTTAATCAGAAAGCTTAGGAATCAACAATTGTCTTATAATCCATATCCAATTAAAGATAAAAAAGTAGCAGGAGTATATTAAATGATTGTTCTTGTATGTAATAGTTCTGCATAATATACAGCTGAAAAATACTTCACATTGATGTAAGCCAATTATTATGAGATCCTCCCAACTTGCTGTTTGATGAGATATGAACTTTAGAATAGGAAAAATCTATCTGTGTGAAATTAAGGTAGACGGAGAAGTAGCAGTACCCAAGATGGAACTGCTTTGGGCATAATGCACATCAGAAGGGAAATAGATAAATAGAACTATTAAGGACAAGGAAAGTTTGACCACTGGCTAAACATATTTCTAGAAGGAATATAATCTCAGCAAATGCTAGTGAAGAAGCACTGGTAAATACTTTGGAGCAGATGGAGAGACGAGCAAGGAACGCAGGACCGGGAGAGTTGCAACCACACAATGAGACAATGGGGATGTTCTATCGGGAACTCACCAAAGCCAGCTGGCCTGGATCTGAAAAATCATGGGATAAAACCGGACACGCTAAACATAGCGGACAATGAGGACTACTGAGAACTCAATAACAATGGCAATGGGTTTTTGATCCTACTGCACGTATTTGGGAGCCTAGTCAGTTTGGTTGCTCACCTTACTAGACCTGGATGGAGGTGGGTGGTCCTTGGACTTCCCACAGGGCAGGGAACCCTGATTGATGTTTGGGCTGACGAGGGAGAGGGACTTGGTGGGAGGAGGGGGAGAAAAATGGGAGGCGGTGGCGGGGAAGAGACAGAAATCTTTAATAAATAAAAAAAATACTTTGAAAACTTCATAGTTTTCCTTTCTTTCCAAGCAAAAACGTCAAACTGATTTTTATCATATTTATCATACATAAAGAATTTATTTACAGTATTTTATTTTACAAAAGCAAAGGCATTCAAACATTTTTGAAAGGTTAGCTGGGTTTCAAATGGTTCCCCACAGTACTCAGTGACTGGCTTATAGACTTATTTAAATATAAATTGTTTTAATTTCCTTTCTGCATTAATAAAGAACTGATAAATATTTACTCCAAATTGGCTACTATATTTTTCCAACTCGAAAATTGATCATAAATTTTATGAAGCCCATTTTGTGAGCAATTATAAAATTTTCAAACCAGAAAAATACATATTGGTTTCAATTTTTAATCAGATTGCTAGGATTTACATAAAGAATTCTGACACTTTAAACTTCGGCTTTTCATTTATATGACAAAGCTGTGGCTCTGTCCCTTGCTGCTCCTCCTGCACGACAGGAATACCAGCCATTTGAATTCATGTATCTGTGCTACAATTTATTTCATCTCATTCTAGCTGATTTTTTTAATTAAAGCTTGACTAAATCAAACTGTTTGGGTTTCTGTTTGTCTGTCACTGTCTATGCATTTTAAAGACCTTAAATAAATATACTACCTTATAAATGTTTCACACTAAATTAAAAATAATAGTTTTGAAAAAATGTATAATTCCTACTGAAGGAAGCTTTAGACCATAAGATCTACAATACCTTGAATACTTGTCTTTAGGATCTCCTGGTACAGTCATGATACAAAGCTTGTGAGACTAATCGATATTACTGAATTTAAGTCCCACTCCATGAACTGGAACGTACCACAGACACTACCTAGATGGTCAAAATCCTTAGATTGGGTAAAGATACCTAAGTCACACTACTTCTGTTCTCTTAAAGAACATGCCAATGAAATTACTCTTAATGACTTTCTGCCACAACTTATAGATCATAGTCTTGTACAAGAATCATCAGATAACCTTGCGTGGAGAAATAGAGAACTTGGAACATTTATCCCTAGATGAGATATCTCCATTGATAAACCCTTTACCCTCTTGTCTCTGGGAACCATATAAAGGAGGAAGCAGAAAATTTGTGGGCATCAGGAGGGAAGGGGTGGGGATCCTGAATTAAACTACATCTTACATTAGTGTTCATACATTACTAAGATGCTGCTATGAATAAACAAATCACAAAAGAATTAGAGAATTTTTCTGGTTTTAAATAAAATTCTCAAATGAACCATTATACCAATGCAGTTTTACACAATGACATAAATGGCTTAATTCAGTGATATAAATTCTATATAAAAATTAACAAATATTTATACTTTTAACTGTATTGATATAAATATATTATATATTTACCAAATATTAATTGGTTAAAAATATCATTCCTTTATTTCTATTCTCCTACCCATAGCCAAGCTTATACTCTTCCTAGCTTTCTTCAAACCCATAGCTCCTTTATTTATAAATCCTGGAAAATATATATATATATATATATATATATACACATACATACACACATGCATACAATTATAAATATGTGTGAGAGAGACATAGAGATAGAGAAAAATGGGAAAAAGACTATGCATTAAGGAATATTAAACAACATCATCATTACAAAATTTATATTTAAATTAACTAATCACTATTTTTTATTCAAAATTATTACTAGTATTATTTTGAAATATATTTTTAACATTTTAACAGAATAATTGCAATCACACAAAAAACCTTATAACAGGAAAATTTTCTCAAGTAATTTCAAAGAATAAATAGATATCAATGAACATATAAGTAATCAAGATGGAACAAATACATCTGTACCTCAATATAGATATGCCTACTAAAACTTCAGTTATATTTCCTTTAAATAACATTAATGATTCTTTCACCCAGAGGTTTTATTTAACTTCGACAGTGATATTTGTTTCTTTTATACAACAAAGAGATGGGCATTAAACGAATAATAATAAAATAACATGAAGTTATATCAGAAATCCATGTCCTTCAATTCTAAAACAAAGACCATTTCCATGCAAAGTCATTATTAAAAGTTGTGGCATTTTCTATGTATGTTGTGAGTTAGTCCTCATTCATTTCTTTAATGCTATGATGTATAGTTCATGTTTCTCTATAGCCAGAGTACTATTTAAATACTGTGGCTCAGTTATTGGCACCTTTGAAGTCTCTTCTGTTATACTAGTCATGCATTCCTTTCTGCCTTCTTTTGTCTTAGAAAGTTTTGTTTTCTTCCTGTATTAGGAATATCTTCATTCACTGAAATTGTTACTAAATCAAAACAAAATAATTATAATTAGAAAAAAAAACAAAGAATGTAATTAAATTGGAGAAATATTACAAAAAAAGTGACACATCCAAATGGATTAAATGAATAACTACAGAGGGTTAAAATGCACAACAAATTATTGACTCATTATTATAATCAAATAAGAATTATTGTCTATATAATGGGGGCATTTTTCCAAAGCATATTTTTAGTTTACTCTTCTCTTCTGTAAATTCAAGCAAACGTAATGAGAGGTAATTTGAAGGCTTGTATTCTATAAAATTTGCTATTTCATGACAGCGTCAGATCTTTTCTCAATTAATTAGGAAGCAATAAAATGACTCATGATATGTTCAAACCTGATCTTTAACTTTATATTCTCAAGTAATGATGTATGATGGTGTGATGGGGCAATTAAATTGTTCTTGAGAGTTTTAGAGGAAGAGAAAGACAGCATTTAGAAAAGAATTGCATGGGTATAAGCTTAGGTTTGGGAAGTTTGCGGTGGTTAGATAGCCTTAATATAACTATAACTAGTCAGACAACTCTGTAGTTTAAAGAGCCATCTCTGAAACTGGAACAGAGAGACAAAAAGACAAAACGTAAAATTACACAATTAATTATAAGCCATTTCTCCTAAGGCTGTATATTATACGTAAGAACACCTGACTTAAAGGTTATACTATTAACTCTCTGTTCAAATGGTGGTTTTATTACCCATTAAATATCACTCACTGTGTGATTATTTTTACCCTTGACTTGGAAATTGTGAACCTGAAACACTAAAACATTCAAGTGGCTCTAAATCAAAATATATATATAAAAACTCCCAACTAATTGGGATTTATAAATTGTCTGGCATACAAATACATGCAAAACAGTGAGAGACCATACTCTCTAGGAACTACATTAAGAAATTGTGTTTTCAAAGTTAAGAAGTTAGAAAATTTCATTTCTCATACTCAGTGTCTATGTAGCTTTTCTAGATTTAAAGCTTGTGTGCCACTTCTGCACTGAAGAAAACAGCTATTGAGTAACTTGTCAGTATTCCCTCCAGTGATTCACCAAACAGACACTCTACATTCTGAACTCTTTAGTTTTATAAACAATGAATGTTTGTCTAATGGCTTGTATATCTTCTAATGACAGGAAGCATCAGTTTTATATTAGTAGATATAAAGAATCTATTCAATACTTTGTGCTATTTCCACATTTTGTATGTATAAAAGTGATAAATATATTTGTCTTGAGACGTTTTTAGTGGAAAGTTCCTCTTTTATTAAGAATATATATATATATATATATATATCCTTTCATTGCTGCCTAATAGAAATAATTTTAAGAAAACAATTTTCTATAAATTCAGTTATCTAATGGTTCTTGTGTAAAAATGACACTTTAAAATATTAAAATAAGTTTTCAAATATATCTTGTTTTGCTGTAGGAACTTCTACTGCCAGTAGCCTTTAAGTTACCGGACCACTTGGGTGTGGCCTCTTATACTATATATGCCTATGTAAAGTACGTGTCAGGTCTCTTTTCTGGCTGCCAGATTAGGTTGCTGTTCCCCATTCCATCAGGAGATTGTGATCTGTGAGGCTACCCTTAAATAAATAACCCTCTATTATATTCAATTCTGAGCTACTGTGGGATTTCTTTTAAGCGTCCTTCTTGTTTGAAAGAGAATAAGAAGTTCAAGATGGACACATATTCAGCTTCCTCCTTCTAGACTCTCATAAATGCAAAAATTAGAGGTGAACTTAATCACCTGCCTATGCGGGATCAATTCTTGAAAACATATTATCAAATCACCAATTAATAGAGAGAAATCTGCTCAAATGTATTGCACATCAGGGACAATGCAAATAGAATCCACAAATATACGGCTTCACATCTGTTTGACTATAATTAAAGAACACTGAACAACAGATGTTAAGGGTCAAAAAGTGAATGTGAAATATTACTCATAGGAACACAAAATGGTGCATCCATTCCTGAAAATAGTTTGGCGGTTAATTAAGATATTACACATAAAGCTGCCATTTTTGACAGTTATTTTATTACTCTGAGGAAACCAAGACAAGCGAGAAGACAGGAATACCTAAATCAGGATGGGGAGAAGCTGGAGATGCCCTTCCTTGATGATGGTGTAAGCTGTGTCTGGTTATTTCTCTCACCTCCACACCAGTCCAGTTAGGGACAATAGTTTTCTATGTTGGGGCCTTTGTTCCCTGACAGCTCAGTCGAGATATAGTAGGGAGGGCCTTGGACCTTCCAAAGCAATGTACCTTACCTTACCTGAGAATTGGATGGGGGTGGTGTTAGAGGGTATGTGGAGGGAATGGGAGGAGAGGGGGAAGTGAATGAAAAGATAGTTTGTTTTCTGTTTTAATTATAAATAAGTAAATAATTATTTTAAAAAGCCAAAATGATAGCAGTGTGTTTTGTTCTGAAGACTTTTTTTTTGATTTCTTAGAGTTCAACTGTGTCTTCCTACCATTGTCATGTGGTCTTTTCATTGTATATGTCAGCACATTAAAAAGAATATCAGAACAATGATATGTTTCCAAATGTGACACAAAATAGCTTATCCCCCTAAACTTTTTTTTAAGACCCTGTCTCCAAGTGCAGCCACAGAGATGTATGAAAACTGCATGTTTGATTTCAGGAAAACACAATTCAGCCACTTGTCTCAAAGTGAATTTAAACATATCAGGATTGCCTTTGTACGGAAATGATAACAAATTAAATTGCTAATGACAATGCTAATAAAAAATTGATTAAATTCTTTAAAAAAAATCCCAGGTCTTGAGTTGATACAATTATAAGGCCTAATTTATTAGTCTTAGAAATCAGAAAACATGTAATAAATTTTTATTGCCCTTGAATCACACCAATGATTAGGATGTCAGGATAACCCTAAAGGTACAGTGGTGGCACAAATACGTGGAAAGGACATGTTAGTAAACTCCATATAAAGTCATCATAAATATATGTTCTTTTAATTAGGAGATCTGCCACTTTAACAGGTCCATCTATATATGAAACACTTGACAGGTGGGGTGGCTCAGCAGATAGAGGCACTTATCTCTGAGCCTGACAGTGGGAAGTCAACCCTCCAAATCCATAGAAAGATAAAAAGAGACTTAAAGAGTAAAACAGTTCTGAAAAGAGATATGACAAACTTGAAGACTCTCTTTAATTCTTTATGATGTCAGGCTTGGTGTTTTGAACATTCCAATTTGTTTTAATAAGTTAAACTGTTCTATAAGTTTATTTTCAAGTTTCAATGTCATCCCAAGTATTCCCTTTCCAACCGTAAACATTTTTTTGTCTCTCAAATTTTCTGGATAAGTCACAGACTTGACTGATTTTATTCTGAAAGAAGTCACATCATAGCATTTTGAGTGTAAGCATAATAGTATTTCTTGTACCCATCTTATTTGTTTAGTTTCTTTAATTGCTGCTGTTATTTCCATTACATCTCCTTAGTCAGTACTTTGGCAGTTTCCCTGATGCATTTCTGATTATTCTCATCCTAATGAGAACTGCTAAAGACTCCCGGTAGGTAACTATAAACAATAAAATTAGTATATCATTATGGTCCAAATGATCATTTATTTCTCCCTCATTTCCAGATTATAACAAAATATCAATCAAAATGTATTTATTATGTTTGTAGGATTATACTAATTACTTTTATTCTATAAATGAGCTATCTAAAATTTATTTTTTAGTCTTTATTTTGGGCATTGGAACATAGTAATATTTCAGTAGCTGTAATACTTAAATATTCACATTTTATAAGTAGAGCCCCATAAGAACAAATCAGATAAACATACTTTGGTAGAATATGTTTTAACCTTAATTTTTTTTCCACAGGAACTTGTCTATGAAACTAACACAGAAAGAGCCTGTAATGTTCTGTCTCCATAGCAAGTTTAAGGCTACTCTGGCCAAATTAGAATTACTTTTCTCAAAAATGAACTGTGTGTATAGGAGGCAGAAAAGCTGTAACACCTAGAGGAGATAGATAGTTCCAAAGTATAACAGAGAGGATTCACACACATATGAGCTCTCAGATAGGGTGGCAGCATGAACAGGGCCTAAACAGATGAAGTCTCAACTCAGAAAGGGGGAAGTAGGTAAGGGCTTTCAAATCTAACCAAGAAGGTAACCTCTAATTGACAGTCTCAGTCAAAGAAAATATAGATCTCCCCAAAGTCATTTAACTGGGTAGATAAACCACACTAGGTTAGGTACCATGGCAAGCAGTAGTGGCCAATACAAAATAGTCAGTGGTATTTTTACCGATCATTTATCTCATGTGCTTTGTTTGATCTTTTTTTTAAATATTTTTAAATCTTACTGATCTTTTGATTACATATTATAGTTTTTGACTAAGGTTTTCTATTTTAGTGGATTTTAGCTTTATGTGTGTATTTGTGTGTGTGTACTTTATGTGTGTGTTGCTTGTGTTTTCTGTTTTCTTTTTCTCTAAGTTTGTTTATTTTACTACCATTTTTCTTTTTGGTTTCTAAAGAGAGAGAGAAGGATGTGGAATGAGGTAGGTGGAGGGCTGGGGAAGAGCAGGGAGGAGATGGCAAAGGGGAAAACAAAGAACAAAACCTATAGTAAGAAAAAAATTATTCTTCACCAAATCATTTTTTATTAGAACACACAATCTTTAAAAGTATCCATTTTATTTTATAACTCTTAAGTTATAAAGTGTTGAACCAAATCAACTTATACTATTGATAAACTGCCCATTCTGTAGTGTTCGGCTAGATCAACACAACATGGGCTCAGAAAGTCTCATCAAGTGTTTCAGCTTGGCTGACACTTACTTTCAGTGAAAACTTTAGTTCTCATTCTTAAATACTTTGGCAGAAATAAGTGATATGTATGAAACTTTAAAATTGTTTTATGCTGAAATTAATCTTTCTTCAAGTATGTCTTTGAACTTTGAAACATGCCAGTACTTGACTGTAGTTATATTACTGGGCAAAGGGAAGTAGGTTGTTGTGGTCAGGGCTAAGAAGATCATTATTTCTCACGCTATGTACTCTTAATAGTAAATTCACAGAACGTCAAGCTGGGGAAGGCACACTGAGACAGTGAAGCTCAAACGACTTTCCTTTTACTAGCAAACAAGGCAGACTTTCCTATGGATTCCTGATCCTCAGTTTCGTTTGTCCAATCTAATTGAGTGTCTCTTCATCAACCCCTTTATTTTCCAGCATGAGCCTACCATACTCAAGTAAATATCTGGAATTTTATCAATTTAATGTTTATTAAATGTTAGTGAGTCTCATATTTAAATATTTTGTTTTATTTTCATTAATATCAGGCTTGTATACGTAAGCATAAATAAACCACTGGGCAGTGGTGGCACACACCTTTAATCCCAGCACTCAGGAATAGAGGCGTGTGGGTCTCTGTGAGTCCGAAGCCAACATGATCTACAAGAGCTACTACCTGGATAGCATACAAAGCTACAGAGAAACCCTGTCTTGAAAAACCAAAAAAAAAAAAAAAAAAAAAAAAAAAAAAGAGGGGGGGGGGGG
>NW_026067988.1:3757677-3771810 GCF_014885135.2 Alexandromys fortis
TATTAATATAATTAATTATGATTTATAAAACATTATAAACTCTAAGGAGATACTATATAATGTTTTAGTGCAAATTCATGGTATTCATGTAAAGAACATACATAGGTTTATTAATTTGTTTCTTACTGCAATAGCAAATGATGGAGGCTACAATGAAATGACATTTTTTGTTTGTTATTTTACCTCACACTTCTTGAGTTACTAGGTCCATGGTCTCGTCTGTTGGTGGCTTCATTGCTACCAGAATACATACACAATGACAAAAAAATGGATGCAGATGTGTAATTTAGATAAATTGTCTAGTATCATCTGGACTCCTTATACTTAACCTTTCAGCTTCCCTCCCTCACTACAGCTACTTTACTTGCATTGCCTCTTTCTTCTTTATCACATAGTAAACCAACAGGGAGCTTATCCTAAGATCTGAAAGACTGGAAAAAAAAACATAGTTGAATCTGAAATGGTGATGGATCACCTACTTCCAGAGTCAAATTCTTAGAAAGATCAACAACAAATCAACTTAACAATAACATATGTCGTGCCACCTATAAACATGGAATTGGATTAAGTTAAGTTCTTCTTAGTTCCTCAAAACAGCAATCATGGTGTCAATGCATATACCCATATAGGACACATAAAGATCTAAAACACAACAGAAAAGGTTTAACCATCAGAGAGCAGTTGCGAGATAGAATCTAAAAAGCAAAGGAACTGGATGGTTGAGCTAGACTATAGTATGGAAATTGCAGCAATTCAAACTGCTGGCTGTTCTCTGATGCTCCAGTAGTGTACAGCTTACTGAAAGAGACTGCACCACTTGTTCTGTTACCAGATGAATAAAGAAGAGGAGAGATAAACACTTAACTGACACAGGACCAGACAATTGCAAATGGTCCACAGCAAGACTCCTTTATTAGTTTTCAATGCAGTCTTTATCCTTATACTGCACCAGAACATGTGAAGAACAGACCTTTGAGAATGATACAAGCTATTTTCTCCCACAGTCTACATGAACAGTACAGAATGAAAGCACACTTCCTTTGAAAAGCAAATAGAATGGTAAAGATGATTATGAATTTGCCCTGATCCTATGTTGATCATGAAATGAAATATTACAAAGACCAGAAAATTTGAAAAAGGATTCTTCTAGTAAATGAAGAGCTAATATCCACAATTTCTACAAGTTTATCATACTTACATAGTAATTGAGACTGCTAGCTAGATGATGACATTTTTGACATTTATATGAGTTAAACCAAACAAAGTTCCCGGAATGATACTTAAACATTCTATTTTTATTTTTTTTTTCATGGCTGGATACAAATTCAACAATTTAATTCAAATCACAATTTGAAATAATAATATAATTAACTATGGTTTAAAAAACTATAAACTCTGAGGAAGTATTATATGCTTAGTATTCATGAAAAGAGAAAGGGTTTCTGAAAACAGCGTTTTCAGAATCAATGGAATCTCAATGAAATTGGCAAAGCAGGGTAAAGAAAAAAAGAAAGAAATACTTTAAAGGAGGTGCTCTTACAAACCAAACGGTTCTATAGGGCCAGCAGCAGGCAAACACACAAACACACACGTTCACAGACACACACAAGCTCATGCATATGCTTTCATAACATATCAGAAAATAAATTGAAATAGAACATATGCAAATGTTAGAACAATGGGTGTAAGATATGCAGAAAAGTGATAAAAAAATTCGTGAGTTGTAGGTAGTTACAGGTAGTTTTTTACATAGTTTAGAATTATAACTCTGTAACAATTTTAAATTTGTAGTTTTAAAACTTTAATAGTCAAGGAAAATATGGTACCTGGAGATATATCTGCAGTGCTTATATTGGGTGATGGTTCCAGTGTATAATATTAATAATATTATAATTTTTAAGCAGTAAGTTTAAAATGGCCTGATGAAAAGTCAAACAACAAACAAAAACCTAATAAGGAAATAGATCATCAGAATCACAGAGAATTTCAAATGAAATCCACATTAAATTAACCATAAGCTATCAACGCACATTCATTTAAGTCATTAAGTTAAAAAACACTGACAATGAATAAAGAAAAGAACACCATTGAAATCCTTCTAGAGGTTAATGAGAATGCAAGAAGCACCATTTCCACAAACTGTCAGCTTTACCATTTCATCAATTTGGTAATTAAAAATAAAATATAGTGAAAATCAGACAAATAGACTGGCTAAAATATTCAATGCGGTTTCATTCCCCAAACACAAACCAGAAAATTATCTAATTATACTTCTGGATATAAAATACTAGGTATAATATATATGTGCATAACACTATTTAATAAGAGATATAAAAATGTTGGTATATTTAAATTGTATGCACATAGAAAATTATGAAACCTTAAAGAGCAAAATATAAAACAGCATAATGAAACTTTAATTTCTTATATGAAATTCAAAACAAAGTATAATGCTATATTTGTCTAGACCATAAAGTCCTAAAAAAATATCTGCAAGAATTTGGGCATGTTTTGACGTGGTGATAATATTATTGTATATTAATTTTTACTGTTTTTTCAATTTTCATTCTATGAATGTGATGAGATATGTCCTTTGTATTCTTTCTGATCCCAACACAACGGCAGCATTCTCCTCGTGCTCCCAAAGGAGAATTCACACTAGTAAATAGGTAGATATATAGATGGTATTGTTTTTAGAAGCTAAGTAAGCAAAGACAAAAAGCAAGGAGACCCTGTTGAGTAGAAGGCAGGCAAAAAGAAAACATCTGAGGAAACTGCTTTTACTTATTGCTTAGAAGAGAAATGACAGAAAACAGAATGCAAAGAAAATACAACCCTCTGCTTTCATAATGAAGCTTCGTTATTAATATAATACATTATAAATTATTTGATAATTGAACTTTTTACATTAAGCAAATATTAATTTCTTTTTGTTTGTTCATAATGAGAATAAGCACTTAGTAATATTCATGATGCTAATAAATAGTAAGTATAATACATCATTGATAAGAATCTGAAGGGAGAAATTATATATACAAATTGTACAGCACATTATAATCATCTAAAAATCTTTTAATAGCTACTGTATTGCTATATTTTTCAAGAACCTTAGGGGAAAGCAATTAATTCCATAATTTTTTTCCACACCAAATTTAATGTTCAGAAAGATGAAAGTTCTCTGTCTGGCATTCAATGGAGTTAATCTTTACATGATAGATTGTATCTCTTACACAAATTTAGAGTATTTTTCACACAAATTATAACCATCATATGCATCTTTTCAGTTTATGCTAATTTTATAAAAAATTGGTGGTATTATATAATTTTAATGCATGTATATAATGCATTTCTATCACATTTAGGCCTTTACTAGACATGTGTACCCTTTCTCCTTACATAACATTCTATGTTTTCTAAAGATCATTTACATATCTGTACATCAAAAAGGGAGATGGATACTTTAAGATATTTGGTACTGAATTAAATCAGTATATCTTAGTTCTTTCTCCAAACATTTTGCAGAAAATTTGAAAATTAGCAAAAGAAGTTGCATTTTCCTTGCCATTATATTTTATGTTGTGTTTCTGACATTTCTAACAGCTTATATCTCATCAATTATTAAGTCATTCCTGGTTATTTGTGTTAAACTAAAATCCAGACTGTATTTAAGTATTCTTAGTCACCCAACCCTGCTATCCCCACCATTGCAGATCCATTTTCTGCCTCAGATTTCTACCTAGGACACTAGTACATTTATTTTCATTTCTTTTTGAGACAAAAACTTGTCTATGGAAATTAATTGTACAACCTTTTTTATTAATGACTTGACAACTTTAAGGGATATCTCCATTTCTTGAGTGTACTTTATGTATCAAACACTAATCACATTAGAGAACACTGAAAAATAACAATATTAGGATCACACGATTTATAGTCCAAACTTATCTTCTAACACAATGTGTTTATTTTGAGGCCAAATATTCCCAATAGGATCATTTTTCAGGTCAATTATTCCCAATAGGATTTGTTGGTGATTGGTGACTTTTTTTGATAGCTTGTATACGCTACATGAAGCAAGCCTTAAAAAAAATTCAGTCAATTTCATGATGGACAGCTTCGAGACCATAACTCTATTTTTGACCATATTTTTATGTTTCAGTTTTGTAACAATTTTGCTAATTTTATATGTGTATGTAATTCATCTATCTACCCTTGTCCCACACTCTTTTAGTCACAACTTTCATATTCCAATTTTCTGTGGGATAAAAGTTTCTATCTTCTGAGGCAGCTCATTATTAAATTACAAGATATTCTAACAAGAGCCAAATATGCCGTTCAACAGAAAATCCAGTTTTCTACATGAAATAATCTCATAAAATCTTCATTCAGAGAGTTGTGAATTTTGGGGGTAAGGGGGGATGGGGAGAGAAAAGTGCGAAGGGGAGGATGGGGGGAACTTGGGGAAACAGGATGAGTGGGATAAAGGAAGGTTGGACAGGGGAGCACGGAAGCACAATTCTTAGTTAAGGGAGCCACCCTAGGGTTGGCAAGAGTCTTGAACCTAGAGTGGCTCCCAGGAGCCCAAGGCAATGTCCCCAGTTAGTTCCTTGGGCAGATGAGGACAGGGAACCTGAAATGACCCTATCCTATAGCAATACTGACGAATATCTTGCATATCACCATAGAACCTTCATCTGGTGATGGATGGAGATAGAGACAGAGACCCACACTGGAGCACTGGACTGAGCTCCCAAGGTCCCAATGAGGAGCGGAAGGAGGGAGAACATGAGCAAGGATGTCAGGACCACGAGGGGTGCATCCACCCACAGAGACAGTGGGGCTGATCTATTGGGAGCTCACCAAGGCCAGCTGGACTGTGACTGAAAAAGCATGGGATAAAACCAGACTCTCTGATCATGGCGAACAATGAGGGCTGATGAGAAGCCAAGGACAATGGCACGGGGTTTTGATCCTACTTCATGTTCCGGCTTGGTGGGAGCCTAGCCAATTTGGATGTTCACCTTCCTAGACATGGACGGAGGGCGGAGGACCTCGGACTTTCCACAGGGCAGGGAACAATGTCTGCTATTTGGACTGGAGAAGGAGAGGGAGAGGAGTGGGGGGAAAGTTTTAAAATACTTTTCTCAAAAAAAAAAAAAAAAAAAAAACCTGAGAAAATATACTGACCAAGGTGACTCTGGCCTGTTAAAGGTAATCTTTAAAGAAGATAGCAAAAGGAGTGGTGCTTTCTTAAGGGAAAGAGACAGTGCAAATCAGAAATATGAGTGTGGAGAGAAGAATACTGAGTATATAATGTTCAGAGTAAGAGAGGCATGTGAGAACAGGGTAGGGGGAAAAGTGTTGGGCTATGAAGAGGTTAATCAAAAATTGGAGACATGAAAAATCACACGGCAGCCTACTTTCCTGGTAGTCTAAAACACAAGAATGTTTGAATGTTGTACTTCTCAAGTCTATACAATATATGTTTTAAAACTAATCGTTTATGGAACAAAATTGACACTGACATCTGGGGATATCTTCTGAGGAGCTGTAGTCAAATGGAGACCCCAGAAGCTGCCAAATCTATACTGAATGCTGATAATCCTGTTATTTGACCACAAGAACTAGTTATACACTCTCTAGTACTGAAGATATCAGATATTCTGATGTGGGATCATCCTCTAAATGCTATAAGCTGCTTTGGTCTGTGGCAGGATAGGATATAACTAAGTAGGAAAACTAAAATGAATGCAGAGGGAAATAAGGCAGAGTTAGGCAGATGCAGAAATATTATCAAAGGAGAAAGATGCAGAATATTATCAGTAAGCCACAGCCTTGTGGTAATACCTAGATTAATAGAAATGGGTTAATATAAGATGTAAGAACCACCCAGGAATATACCTGAGCCATTTGGTTAAACAGTGTTGTAATTAATAGAGTTTACTTGTAACTTTTTTTTTTTTTTTTGGCTCTCAGTGGCTGGGAAAAAAGTAGAGTTTCTAGTTACAATATTCAGAAATAAAAATAGAGCCAAACTTTAGACTTTCTCCAGGTCTTTTCTTTTTTCAGAATGCCAGATGATGCTATGCAGGCTTCTAGAGGAGTAAAATATCAATGCTCTGACCTAATTACCAACTTTGTAAACTACATTGCTCCTTTAAGTATAAATTAACATTTGATTCAATAAAGAAGCAACAGTTATGACAATAGCCAAGCCTGATTATATGTGATAACCACTCAACAAAAGGGAATATATAATACTTAAAAAAAAGATGAAAGCTTAAAACTTATGTTGCCTTGGGTGTTAAGTGGGACTTTACTATTCCTGCCTAGCTAAACTGACATATCATCAAAAAAATCTAAATATTTATACTCACAGTTATGGACAAAACCTATTATTAGTTTAAAGTAGAGAAGTATTTCATTATACTGCAGAATATTCAGTAAAGAGAGTCATACCAACTATTATGATAGAACAAGCCATTTAAAGCTTAAGTCACATACATGGTATTTATACATGGAATTTAAAACTCAGGGAACATTATGTAAGGGGAGGGTGAGAATGTTAGAGCTGCAGTTTTAACCAACAGTCAGCTATGGATTGTGGAGGGCCAGTCAGGACACTACCTTCACAACTGAACTACTGGCATACAACTGGTTCTGGAAAAGTGGAAAGTATATAATACAGTAGCATGCAAATTTGTAAGAATCACCTTCTAATGGATCATTCCGATCTCATGGTAATATAGGGTAGATAAATAAAGCTTCACATGACACTAAAAATCAATATAAATATGGGAAACACATTTATAAGGAAGAAGATATTTGCAAATATGGAGTTATTTTCTGGTACTATTTCTGAGGACATGAGTACAAATATCTACTCACCCCAGATAGGAAACTGATAAAATAAATATATTTATCAAATTCTAATTTGGACGAACAAATGTGGATTAAAAATTTCCTTCGGGGCAGACAGGACTCAAAGACAGCCATATTAAAAAAGCATCGTCAAGGATGAGAGAAGAGTCATGATATCTGGAAGGCTGAAACTCACTGCCAGTTTGTAGGCCGCTTGACAGTTTGAAGACTATTTCTTTCAGTAGCCCAGTTGGTCTCTACATCTTTCAGGCAAATCAACTGCTCTAAAGGAGTCTGGAAGCAATTCTATTTGCAGGAACTTTAAGGTGGATGAGGTTATTGACACCTAATCAGTTTTATGGATTTTTCCTGAATAATATTTTTATATTTAAGTCAAAACAATGGTATATCTGATATCCAGCTGTTAGTGAATAGTCTTAATCAACGGAAATTATTTCTTTAAAAAAAAAAAAACAATCTACTCACTCATGTTATGCCGTGGGAGCACATTCTGCTCCTTCAGCCAACAGGCTTTAATATACCAACCCACTCTTTTGCTTTAAAAACCTGCAGTAGCCACGTTGTACTCTCTCTCTCTCTCTTGCTTCCGGCTGCTAGACTCTGTTCCTGGTTGTGCAAAGGGCTGTTGTCTAGGAGAGTGATCTCTTAAGTTTTCCTCTTAAATAAATAACCCTTTTATTAATCATAATTCCAAACTGGTGTGGAATTGTTTTTTGACTTACACCTTCATCATTATTTGTATAAGTATCTAACTTATATTTTAAGATGTTACCCACTACATATTTTCATTATATAGTACATTTAAAATGTATTGTTGCTTATGTATAATGTTTATACAAATAAACATATAAAAAAGATGCTTATGCTTTAAACTTCTCAGTAAATGTAGCATAGCAATATAGCAAAGTTTAAGGGAACAATAACAATTAAGAACTAAGGAAAACTTTAAAAAGCCAGGAATGGCACAATCCCCTCACCAAAGTAAGTGAAAGTGAGTGCTGGTGAATGATATTTTTTTCTGAAATGAATGAATTTAAAAAGACAGAATTCCTCTGAGATTTAAGATGATTTTTTTATCCACTACTAAAATCAAGGAATTTATGGGATGGTGTATTATACTAATTTGATAAAATCTATGAAATGGCATATTATAATCTCATAATAATACAAGAAAAATAAGTGTTGGATTATGGTAAGTCAAAAAATGAAATTAAAAATATTAGAAAAGAACAACCAACCCAACAACAAAATTCCAGGCAAATGATCTAGTTTCTTAGAACAATATTTACCTAACTTAAAAAATACAAAATATGAGATATGAAATGTTTTATTCATTGTGGGCCATAAGTCTTTTTTGACTATTTAATATCTCTGGTAAATGACAAAAGCAGTAATAAACAATATATGCATGAGAAATGTATAGCTATGTTCTTAAAAACTATATATAAGGAAAAACTGAAAGTATTTTTGAGTCATGACAGAGTTCCAACAGTGTATAGTTATTAATTGTTAGATATCCACAGCTATGTTTCTGGAGATTTCAATTATTCATTTAACAAATATTAATCCAATCCTTAATATTTAAACATTATTTTAATAATAAATAACTATACACACTTGCTTTTTTCATAGACTTGTGCATCTTTGTATAATTGTTGAAGAGCTATCATTTTTAATCATCTTTTGTTTCCTGAAGAAGGTTTAAGTAACTTAGAGATTTATCTATTATTTGCACCATGAATTCACAAAACATTATGAATGTTTTCAGATAAATTTGTACATTAGAAACATCAAAATATTTCAGGGCTTGAAACTTTTTAGCTTTAAATACATGTTCAATTATTTATTCTAAATTTAACTAGATGGTTGGTTGGTTGTATAAGAGCCTCTCTTCACCCCCTCTCTTTCTCTGTCTCTCTCCCATTCCCACTTTCTCTCTTTCTATCTCTCTGAATGTCTCTACCTGTCTCTCTCTGTGTGCCTTCCTGTCTATACCCCACCTACCATGTGTGTCTGGATATACAATATATGTGACCTATGTGGAGGTGCCCATGTCCATGCAGCCATGCTAGCATGAGTTTACCAATGTATGTGAATGCCTGGAGTGTCCATCGCTTACACTTTGGCACAGATTCTCTGACTGCATTCAGAGTCATTCAACGCCACATTTCTCTACCACTGCCATAGTTAGATTCCAACTGCGCTCTTCATGCTTCTTCATGCTTTTACAGCATTTATTTACACGCATTAAGCCATCTCCAACCCCTAGACAAGATATTTATTTTTTAAAAAACTAATATTTTACAGAATAATATCATAGTACAAGAAAGAATAACTGAGCAAATATCAATTTTCATATATTCTTTTTAATGTTTACAATAAGATTTTTAATTACATGCCCAACTGACTTAATTTTCCTTTATCACTTTTGTTCCTTTAATTTAAGAATTAGAGTGTTCCAACTGATTTTTGATTGTCTTTAAAGTATAATAAATTGCATCATTTTCCATTTTTTTCTTCCTATAAATCCTTCCACTTACCCCTCTCTTACTGCAAATGATATTCATAATTATATATTGTGATATTTCTAAATATTTCAATACAACTTTCACAGTCTGTATAATGTCACTTCATGGCTTACAATTTGTTATTGTGTAATCAGTTAGAAGATTTTCCATAAGGAGAAAATTTCTCAATATTTCTTAAAAGCCTGCAGTTCTTTGCCTAAGGCTCTATTCAAAAATTCCTGGGAGATGAGTTCAGTATTCTCCATAGAGAGTTGAGCATGTATTTTGATCTCTGATGCAATCACTTTTAACAACGTATTCTTTAGATATGGATGTATAAACAATTTGTACCCATATTAGTCTATTCTTTTTTAAATTTAGGATGTGTGCGTGTTGGTGTAAAATAGACAACTTGTCCAGTTCAGTTTGTCCTTCCACCCTGTTGATGTTGCAAATGATATTCAGGTGCTTGTCCTTCGCAACAATCACTTTTACACATTAAGTCATCTGTGAACCCTCAAGTATTCTACCTTAAAAACATCTTCCAGAGTATTTCATTTAATTTCAGTTGCAGAACCTTTATTTGTACAAACAATCTAAACTCATAATAAATATTGTCGGTTACTGCTTGTTCATTCCCCCACCGCTAAGACCTAAATAATAACAAAGAAACTATATTAATCGTAATACTGTTTGGCCAATAGCTTATGCATATTTCTAGCTCACTCTTACATCTTAAATTTAAAAAATTTCTATTAATCTATGAATCACCACAATGCTGTGGCTTACTGGTAAGCTTCTGGCTGGCATCTGGCATCTTTCTCCACCTGCCTTTACTCTACTAAGACTTTGACTGAAAAAGCTTCTTTAATAAATGGTAACAGAACATATTCAAAGCATACAAGGGGGAATTCTAAGTCAAAAAACACTACAATCTGTAGTGACATTTCATTTTTATTTAAAAAAAATGAAGCTTGCCTGAAGAACAGAGAATAAAACAGCCCCAAATTTCAACCTTACAGATCAGATAATGGTGCACAACCTTTAACCCCAGTAGCCACACAAGTTTGCCATAGAAACTGGGCAGTAGTAGTGCATGCCTTTCTTTCCACCCTAGAGAGGAATATAAGATTGAAGGAAGCTGCTCCCACACACAGTCTCATTCTGAGGATTCCTGAAGGCAGAATCACCATTTCATACTGAAGCACAGGTAACAGCAACTGGCTGATTGCTTTGTTTTCCTGACCTTTAGGATGAACCCCAATATCTGTCTCTGGGTTTTTATAAATCGTGCTACAGAAGTTCATGCATTGGACTACACAGGACCATAAGGTCTGAGTTATATGCCCTGTCTGACTCTTTGAATTATTCTTTCTTCAACATTTGTACATGAGAAAAATATTATAACTCTCCCACAGTGGTTCTCCAAAAATTTCCCCAAAATGATTTGCCTTCAAGAGCATTGTGTTTCTATATTTTCTATACATCTACAATCTTGGTCTTTTCTGTTTACGTTTTAAGATCTTACTATTCCTTTTTTGTGTTCTGAAAATTGAATAAACTGCCAATTGTTATTATTATTTGGCACCACCAATAAAAATTTCACACAAAATTTTGACCATCTCTCACTAAGACAATGTTGTCTACCTGTCAGCAAAAAGCCTGTGGTTTTGCCAGCCACTATTTCCTCAGCTTCTTTTATTGACATGTAGACTAGTTTTCTCTGTTTAAAACTCAACACATGTTTGTTGACTTATATAGATTTGGACTTACACTAAAATTTATATTTATATACACTATCACTTTTATTACTCAAACATCTTGTGTGCCATAATTATCTTATTTTATGAAGTTTATATATTGTTCGGAAAACATTATTAAATCAATTAATTTAAAGAAAGTAGAATAAATCATTGACTTAAAATAAAAGGTATAATGCATGATTATGTTCGTTAAAAGTGAAATTGTGCATTGGACTATTGAATATTAGCTCAATGTATTATAATTGTGTGTTATATAGAAAATCATAGGAAAAAATAGTGATAGTGTATATAAATATAAATTTTAGTGTAAAAATACATATTTATAAAAAAGGATGTTATATAACTAATTATTAACTTTTAATTGATAGTAGAAAAGTGATATTATTTGCTGTGTCAAAAATTGCTCCAGGAGTACATATTTTCTCTTGGAGTATGTAAGGTATTAAGCCAAATATCTAACTGTTTTAGAAGTATGAACTAAGATAAATTCTCATGTACTAAAGCATGACATCAAGGAATAATTATGAGAATCACTCTCCAATAATCTTACTTAGTGAACATTGTTCCTTTGATAATCCATAATTCTCCCCATATCTCCTTCATGCCTTTCTTCTTTTTTCTTTGTTCTATAACTTGTAAATAAATAAGAATCTAATTTATGTATCATAAATTATGCAGACAAAGTCAAATGGAATAAGAACTGATTAATTCTTTGCAATCTTAAATGTAAACAAAATAAAGATCTAACAAAATTATTGTTAGAGCACAAAAAACCTTTTGTAATGCATTTTCGTTTAAGAGACTTAATGTGGATGTGATTGATGTTAGCTTTTTCTAAAATTGGCTTAAATTTTTGTTTCAATGAGAAAATAATATTATAAGTACTTTCCATGCAATCATAGCATAAAATTTTCATAAAAAAATATCAGTATAGAAGAGAGACAGAAAATCTTGAACTCCTGTGAGGGAGATTCAGTAGAGTCTAAAGACCATAGAGACATAGGAAGCCACAGTACTCTTAATAATATAGCTTTGGGTGACATAAATCTTGCTGCACTAAAAAAGAGTATTGAGTGTTAGGAAGCATGACAGACTGACATAATGTCCTTTAAGAGATATTATTTATTATAAGACTTACTAGACACCTAGTGTAATAATAATACATAGTTAGAAGAGACAACTTTACCTGTATAAGTCACAATAAATTTACATATAGTTTAAGTATGACAGAGACAATGAATTATTGCCTTCCACAATTATGATGCTAGGAAGTAGGCAAAAATGCATGTTTCTAGAAAGATGGGAAATATAGAAGAATCAGTAAGACACACAATACATCCCATGTGGGTTATATTGTGATAACTGTGTTTAGTTTTAAAAAGCAGCATAATAAAAAAGACTCTTTTTAATTAAACAAACAGAAACCAAAAGACAGTTATTCAACTCTTCATCTAGAACTGCAAGCTCAGTATATAACATATAGGTAAGTTTAACATGAACAATTGTGTGAAACAGTTATGTACAACAGAACTTTTTTGATGGAAAAACAAGTATTCAGTAATGAAAAGGTGAGAGCAAGCATTCACAAAAAAGGAAAAAAATGTGTGATAACAAAAGGTGACGTTAGGTAGAAGGAAGCAACATAATAGGTAGTTAAGATAAAAATGTTTAAAATGTCAAGTGCAATTAGCATATAGGAAGTGTCTGGTGACCTTATTCAGAACAGTTTTATTAAGGAAGAATAGAAAAAGTTATGCCATCAACATTTGAAATTAGGAACAAGGCAAGGTTGTCCACACTCTCCATATCTATTCAATATAGTACATGAGGTCATTGCTAGAGCAATAAGTCAGCAAATGTTGATCAAGGAAATACAAATTGGAAAAGAAGTCAATCTCTCACTGTTTGCTGATGATATGATAGTTTACCTAAGTGATCACCAAAATCCCACCAAGAAATTTCTATAATCCATAAACACTTACAGTAATGTAGCAGAATATAAGATTAACTCAAAAAATCAGTAGCCCTCCTGTACACAGATGAAAAATAAGAAATAAGAGAAACAATACCCTTCACACTAGCCACAATAGCATATAATATCTCGGAGTAACTCTAACCAAACAATTAAAGACTTATATGACAAGAACTTTAAATCTTAAAAGAAAGAAATTGAAGAAGACACCAGAAAGTGGAAAGATCTCCCATGCTCTTGGGTAGGCAGAGTTAACATAATAAAAATGGCAATTTTCCCAAAAGCAACCTAGAGATTCAATGCAATGTCCATCAATATCCCAGCTAAATTCTCACAGACCTAGAAAGAACAGTTTTCAACTTCATATGGAAAAGCAAAAACAAACATATGGATAGCCAAAACATTGCTGCACAATAAAAGAACTTCTGGAGGCATCATAATCCCTGACTTCAAACTTTACTACAGAGCTACAGTACTGAAAACAGCCTGATAAAGGCATGAGAACAGACAGGAGGACCAATGGAACTGAATAGAAGACCCGAATATTAATCCACTCTCCTTCAAACACCTGATATTTGGCAGAAGAAGCAGAAAACAACAACAACAACAACAACAAAACCAAATGGGAAAAAAGCATATTTAACAAATGTTTGAGATTTTTTGAAGTATTACACTGCACTATCTTAGATGTACATTTGCTAAACTATTATAAATCAACATTATAGTTAATTATTGGTTGTTTTGGATGATACTTGCAAACATGAGGAAATGAGTTTGATTATTTAGAAACCACTGTCACAGTGGGTGGATGCACCCCTCGTGGTCCTGACTTCCTTGTTCATGTTCTCCCTCCTTCTGCTCCTCATTTGGATCTTCCTAATACATGAACTGGCTTTGTGGGAGCCTAGCCTGTTTGGATGCTCACCCTCCTGGACCTGGATAGAAGTGGGAGGATCTTGGACTTCCCGCAGGGCAGGGAATCTGGACTGCTCTTCATTCTCAAGAGGGA
>NW_026067988.1:3771881-3800495 GCF_014885135.2 Alexandromys fortis
TGATAGATAGCTAGAAAGATATAATTATAAATAGATAGATAGATAGATAGATAGATAGATAGATAGATGCTAGATAGATAGATAGATAGATAGATAGATAGATAGATAGGATCATTGTTATCCAGAAAACCAAGCATAATGTCATAAAGACTTGATAAATTAAATGGTGTAAATTGAAGGCTTGATTTTAGCAGGTGACATCTGTTATTGATTTCTTGGTCACTATGTTGAGATTCCCTAAGGTCATTAAGAAGTAATGCAGAAACAAATCAGAAATTTGTTTTTTAAGTTAATGGCCCAGCATTGTAGGTGTAGCCAATTGTATTTAAAGAGAAAACATGGCCTAGTTAGGCATTTAATTTGCTCTGAGATATTTATTTCATAAAAGAGGGTAAAAAGGGGTGGCATAAAACATTTTTTTTCTTGAAAAAAAAAGTGGCTTCTCCAAAGGTAAGGGCAAATACTATAAATTGTACAAGAATGAAAAAAAATTATACAGCATATGCTAATATAATATCAATATACTTTAAGAATATTCATTAAAATAAGCAGGAATGTAATTGGGAAAGTGAAAAGCCAATTAACCTGCTTAACCTGCCTATTTAGATTGCAAGTTGCTAACATACCTTGCATAAAATTTCAGTATCATGGGGATATTTGGTGAATTCAAATGGATTAAGGATAAATTTAAAAGTAAAATAAGTCAGTTTGCAGATGACAATAAAACAATATTAGGTGAGTCTAAACTGTAAGATTTATCAGCTAGTGCTAAAATGTATTTATCACATTTCATTAAAATATTTTTTCATATCTTAAGAATACTCAAATTACTCCTTAGGAAAGAAAAATATGTACTATGCATATGTAGGACTATGTCTAAGATATTGCTTTACAAACTACAAGTAGTACAGTATTGCATTGAAAATCTTCTCTAGACTCAGTGGAAATATGTATTATAGAAAGGCAGGAATGAAAAACAGTAATCTGTACAATTTTCCTATCAAAAGGAAAGTATATTTACACACACACACATACACACACACACACACACACATATATATATATATAATTTGTCAAAAATTGAAAAAAAATTTACCTGTGTATATCAAGGGCATGTTTATATTTGGAAAATAGATTAACAGGGGCTGCAATTTTTATTTAAATTCAATGTTAAGTTCACTGAAATTTTCTGATTGATTTCAAATTTTCCTCAAGGCATCAATGACTACCAACTATGGTCAAGGGCATTAAGGAAATTTCTTGAAAGTTGACAATTCATTCTCCTGCAAAATCATTATTATTCCAAAGAGAAAAAACTATACTTATTTTGATATAAAAGCCGAGCACCACAAATACAACAAAAATATTACTGAGGGGACTGCAGAAAATTGTTGTCCAATCATCAGCTGTTGCTGATACACACTGAAGTTCCTAATAGTTCTCAATCTTATAAGTATTTTAATTTACATCTTAACTAAAGTTATATATCTCTAGAAGATGATATTTTATAGAAAGTTATTCATTTTTATCTATTAAGATTTTAACCATACCATGAAAACAGAACATATCACAGAACAATAAGGCAATTTTGAGAAGAATAGTCAGAGAAAAGGCAAAATATGTACTTCTCTTGGGGAAATAATAATAATAAAATTTTTCTTGTTTGCATGCACAGTCTTTCTTTAGTCTTTAAGATATGCTAAATAGATTATTTTAATAAATATTAGTTGAACTGGGCCAATAGCACATGCCTATAATCTCTATACCCAAAATTGAAGCCAGAGAATTTCTACAAAAGCAAGTGTCTTCGGCCTTCTATTACTGTGAAGAGACACTCAGAAACTCTTATATGAAAAAAAAAAAACTTTAGGTGAGGCGACTTGCTTCCATTTTTAGAGGTTCGGTCCATTATCATCATGGCAGGGAGCATGGAGGTATACAGGCAGAATGGTGCTGGATAGGTAGCTGAGAGTCTAACATCTTGCATGCAGCATGAAGTCAACAGAGATAGTGAGAAGTATCCTGATATAGAAACACTTAAAACTCTTTCCAACATTGACATACTTTCTCCAACAAGTTTATACCCCTTACCATAAATCCACACCTCACAGTGCAGCTTCCTATGAGATTGTGGAGGTCAATTACATTACATTTACCATATTATATTCCCTGGCCATCATAACCTTGTAACAATATTATAAGGAAAAACATATTTAGACCAACTTCAAAAGTCCCCATTGTCTACAGTCTCAAAAAGTATTTTAAGGTCCCAAATTCAAAGTCTTTCTGAGATTCATACAGTCTCTTACTGTAATCTTCTTTAAATATCAAACTCAAAAAGCAGATGGCATTCTTCCAACATATAATGGCACAAGATATACATTGCCATTCTAACGCATAGGGAACAGAACACAGCAAGGAAATCCTGCACCAAAGCAATACAGAAAACCATCTGGAGAAATTCCAAACTCTTAATTTCTGTGTCTGATGTTAAGGCACTTGAAAGTATCACACTTCTTTATCTTGGGCTGATTATTTTTCACTGTTAGGAGCACTCCTCCACAGATATCCCAAGGCTCTGGCATTCTTTAACACCTTGGTGTCTCCAAGGCAATTTAGGATTCAGCTTCAAGCTTCACACAGTGACCTCTCTAGGCTTCAGTTCAGTGACACCTTTCATATATATATATATAAAACCTTAGAGGTTTTCCTGAGGGGCAGATTCCATCGTCTCTTTCTTCTATCCTAATCTCTAAAGCCATGTGTCTGCAGCTGTTGAGTTCTTCTCTTTTCTGGGTATGGAACATGGTCCCCTCATTTAAATATATCTTCACCAGTTTTCTGTCTTTGACTGCCTGTTTGGCTGTCCTGGACTTGCCCTGTCATCCAGACTGGTCTCAAACTCAGAGATCTCCCAGCCTCTGCTTTCTGAGTGCTGAGATTAAGGGTGTGCACCACCATATCCAATCTAAGCTCTTCTGTAATTCCTTTTCACAAGTTGAAATATTAGTTCAGTGGGATCTTGCTCTAAGGTCACCACTTTATTTTTGCTTTTCCTTAATGTATTTATCTCCCAAAGACAGGATTTAGCTCTATTCCACTTCCTGGTGCTCTTTTTTTCTCCTCAAAATTTACATTTCGTAATTTAAACTGTTCAGCTTGCCCCTGTTCATTACAAATGTTCAGTAGAGTTACTACTATAATCTATGGCTTCCTTCTTTCTTTACATTTCATTGACGTAGGAGGGTCTTCTTTCTATGTATTGCTTTCATTGGTTAATTAATAAAGAAACTGCTTGGCCCTGATAGGGCAGAACATAGTTGGGTGGAGTAGAGAGAACAGAATGCTGGGAAGAAGGGAAGTGAGTCAGTCGCCATGATTCTCCAACACGAGATGCCATGGAGCCAGCCACCAGGTCAGACATGCTGAATCTTTCCCAGTAAGCCACCACCTCGTGGTGTGATGTGGGAGTGTCATATCAATCTGTTGATTTCATTGGCTGAGCAATAAAAGAAACTGCTTGGCTGGCCCTGATAGGTTAGAACATAGATGGGAGGAGGAAACAGAATAGAATTCTGGGCGGAAGAGGAAGTGAGGTCAGACTGCGCTGCTTCCAGAGGGACCGGACAGCCGCCATGCTCTGCTCTCCCAGGCAGCTGCAACCCACGATGGACTTAGGCTAGAATCTTCCCGGTAAGCGCACCTTGGGGTGCTTACACACATCATTAGAAATGGGCTAGTCCAGGTGCGAGAATTAGCCTGTAAGGGCTAGAGTTCATGGGCCAAGCAGTTCTTAAATGAATACAGTTTGTGTGTTGTTATTTCGGGCATGAGCTAGCCAAGCGGCCGGGGTGTTGGGGACGCAACCCCGCCGCTCATATTTCAACACTGGTGCTACAGAGATGATTAGAAATGGGTTAATCAAGATGTAGGAGTTAGCAGATAAGAGGATAGAACTAACAGGCCAGGCAGTGTTTAAATGAATACAATCTGTGTGTTGTTGTTTCGGGTGTAAAGCTAACCATGCAGGAGCCTTTTGGGACGGAAAGCAGGCCAGCTTGCCTCATCACTACATTTCCTTGCCCACCAGACCATGTGGGCAAATAGGACAGTGTGGTCTTTCCTCTGGTAAGATACAGATAGCCTTCTGAGAGACTGTTTCAGTATTACAGCCAGGCTTTATTCCGGAATGAGGGGGGGATATAAAGCTGACAACAATTGCTGATCATCAACTAATTTGCATTAAATAGCAGACCTCTATCATATGTGGTAGCAGGGTCATAGAGCAAAGTTCCTAACATAGTGTCTGTCACAATGTAGATAGCAGGGAAAGCTCCTTCAGAGAACTGTGTCAAGAGTCATACTGAGATAAGTCAGGCTTCTGGAACTAGAAATAGTATGCACACACCATGTGACCTTCAAAGACCACCAGGAGTCCGAGTTCATGTGTAAAAACACAGAGCCTTTACTGAAAGCTCGAACTTGGGCTCCACTCTGTTCTGACAGAGCAGTTAGATTAGAGAGAGCCTTGAGCTCAGCTGAGGCAGGGTTTTTAAGGAGTAAAGGATGGGGGTGGTAGGGGAGTTTCAGATTCAGATGCAGTGTTGAACTCCTGATTTGTCCAACAATGATTGATACTGGTATTGCTTCAGGGAAATTGGTAACCTTTATACAAGTTGGTAAGTTATCCTTAGAGTTCTGGAGCATCTAGTAATTTGTCTCAATTCTGATTGGTCCCACACAGATCTCAGGTTGTGGCTTTTCATGGTTATTGTAATAGTGAGGCCTAGTCCCAGCATTGCTAGTTCATCTTAAGGCATATAATGATCAGGGGCCAATCTCAGCTCCAGATATATGCTATGATAGTGGAATTTGAATGGATACCCTGAAAATAGCCAATTAGGGAGATAAGGAGCAGGGCCATAAAATTGAACAAGGCCCAGGTGTTACCAGACCGCATCCTGTCCTTGAAGATGCCCTGTCACTTATGAAGGGCTCTTTGTTATGGTTTTTGTGCCCCAAAACTGACCAATGGTTTAAGAAACTACCTTACCATGTGTACCTCTTACCCAATCCCAAAATGATAGGACATGAACAAACATGATTATGGTCTTTTCCCTTTAAATGTTCCCCCTTCCCCAGGCTCACAGCTGTAGGTCCTCATCCTCTGCCCTGGTGTGATGGAGGTGTCATCCAAATTAGAATGTGAATCTTAAAATCTCTCTGGTGCTTTACATTGGAATCCAATTCTGTGGAGTTCCTTTTGAGGGAATAATTAACTAGGATATAACACAAGTGCGTTTAAACTATCACAGCAAGTAAGGTTAGTCTAAGCTACATAGGAAGATACAGACTATATTGCCTTGTAATCCTCACCAGTAATGGATATTTGTTATATATTTCATTGTTTGTGTCTGTGTGTGAAGAGATCTCAAGGTTTTCTTTGTGTTTGTTGATATGTGTGTTAGTGTGTATTTGTGTATTGCAAGCTTGTATATAGAATTGCTTCAGTAGTTTGTGGCGGTCAAAGGTTGATGAAGTCATGCATACTTTTCTTCACTTCCTGGACCTTACTGAGATTCTAGAGCTCAGTCATTAAACCAACTGGATGGAGGAAAGGCCTCAGAAATTTTCTTGACTCTGAAACCCACTATTCAGGTGACATTAGTACACAGCCACACTAAGGTGATAAAGCAAATATTTTTACCCACAGTGTCCTTTTTGGATCAATAGTAAATAAATTTGTGAGAATTTACTAATATTTTGGTTAGTAAGATTTGAAATTTAATTGAAACCCTCTTGAAGACATTTTGTATTATGAGAGATGATAATATGACTATATATCATCTATTAATTATGTAACTCTCATAAAGAACAACCTCTGACTTTCACTTTTTAGCAACAAAGTTAGGTATATTTTTAAATATATGTGTATAAATCCAGCTATTTGGTTTTCTCTCTTAGTTTATCTAATAATGACATTTTTCTTTTACCTATATTTCTTTTTATTTATTTATTTTCTTATTTATTTTTCCATTTAAAAAATTTGCACTTCCTCCCCTTCTCCCATTCCCCCTGAATTTCTTAAATTGTATTCTATTAGTATTTCTGTTTATTTCTTACCCAGTGTCTGTCAACTCCGGCCTACATATCTATATTTCAGATCACTCTCTTGATTCCTAAATTGGACTTGACTGATGGTGAACATGAATAAAATAATCCCAAACTAGCTCCAAAACAAGTATAATAAGGTAGGTTTTTATTTAGGGGAAACACACAGATCACAGGCCTCTGTACAAATAGAAAACGTAAACCAAATCCAGTATCCAGGTGAAAGAGAGGAGAGCAGACGGACATGCGCCTTTTTGGTATCCAAGTCCATACCCAACCTCCTAGTCCTGCCTCTCAAAGGCCATTGGCTGAAGGAGGTTTGCCATCACTGGACCATTGTTTAATGCTTCACTTCAATAATGTCCCACCTATATAAGAGAATGAAACATACAGGCTTAATGTATAAAGTCCACAGCTGAACACAATTTCTAAGACATTCAGTACTAAAGAACATCTGTTAACGCACAGCATAACACAAATAGAAAAAGATAGATGAACAAAAAAAAAAAAAAGAAATACAATGGGGAAATAACTCCATGGTATAGGCATACAGATAGAAGACTCTACATCAAAATGGTTTTTACTCGAGTATTATGTATAACGTGTGAAAAAAAGTAGCAGAATTCTATAGGAAATGTAGAGATATAGAAAATAACTACCAATTACTTCTGTGATCACAACATGTTTCTTATAATGATTATGTAATGTCTGCTATATCTCAAGAAGAAAGATAGAGCTGAAACATAACTAAAGAAAAAGCCATTGTCTTCTTTCACTCATCAGTCCATGATCCAAGAGAATGATTTCCCCAAAGAAAACTATCTCATGAATTATCTGTGTTATTAGCACAAGGCACATTTACAAGTGTGGGATTCAATCACCTCAAAGAGAAAACGTTAAACCAGGAGTAAAATTTACTCTGATTAAATGTTACCAAGTTAAAGATAGTCCTGGTCTCATAATAGCGCTTAGAAAAAACACAGAGAGAGAACACAAAGGAGAGCAGGATTCAACAGAGAAAATGGTGTTTATTATGAGGATTAGTGGAAGGAAATATCTAAAAATTATAAGTAATTTATTTTTATAGTTGTAAAACGACCCTAAAACTAAATTTCCACAGAGGAAAATAAGTAAATAGATCAGTAGCAGTGAAACTAATGAAACAGAAACAAGGACTAGAAAAAATAATCTGTATCTAATTAATATAATTACATAAGTACAAGTGTACATATATGAAGATATTATTTGTATTTGTGTAAGTATTTTTGTCAAATGTGCATGCCTACATTGCCCTTTTCTTATCTTTAAGTTACTTCTTATGTATAATAAACTAGCATAAAATTTCTCCACTTATACAAGCAGACATTTATTTGTAAGAAAATAAGATCCCCAAGTGGGTTAGTGAATGTTATCTTGTAAGTTTTCTGATTTAATTGATGTAATCTGACCTTGCCATTAGTCTAGCTAGGGGCAAGCTATTTCTGTCTGCATTGCTTTTCATTATTGCTTCCTTATAGGAATCCATTACCTGCTGCTCTGCAGGAGCGTGTAAGAAAGCAGAACAGAGTCCAGCAAAACATTCTCTTTTCATCAGCTATTCCCCCAACATTACCACCCAGTTGTGTTATTACTGAACTCTCTTCAAAGATTATTGTTTAGCTGAAGATTGTATTGATTTGAGATATAAAAGATAATTTATATCCCTATTTATTCATCTAAAGTCTAAGCATTTTTCACAGTGATATAAATCACTTTACATCCCTGGTGACTTCTGCAATATTGCCTAAATTTATTATTAATTCATTCATTTGGGTACAGAGCAAAGGAGACAAGGACGGCATATGATACAATTAAAAAACTACCCTTTTGTTGTAAGCATTGCGAAGTGATGAAACGCTGCTACAAGCAGGTTTTTTTTTCTCACTTTCACTGGTACTCATTAGACAGTATGATTAAATTTTTATAAGTCAGATATTTGGTCTAAGATGTCCAAAGTTGTATCATCTCCTTTATTTCATTATGGTTTAGAGAAGAAAGATATGAATACAATGACAGTATATGTGTAATACTAATAGGAATTTTAGCACCTTATTTCTAAGAGGAATCAAGTTAAAGTTTTGCTTCCATAGAAAATATATTGTTATCATCTGTTTTTCCATAATTAATTCCAATGTCCACATTGAAATATAGTTCTATAACCAAACACATTTTTTTTGTTCGAAGGGGACTGCTTAAGGGACTAAATACATTTTTAAAATCCTTCAGTAAATTGTAAGTGAATTCTTATCTATTTTAAATCATAGACATGTTTAATATCTTATAAGGAATGATGTACTGATATTTCTTCATCTTAAAATATTTTCATTATTGTAATCAAAAAGTGTGCTTGCTTTTACCTATATAAAGGCTTTTCTTGAAAAAAAAATAATTGGATCTGGTCATTGATTTAAAAAAAATCCTTAATGTTATTTCCACTTCAGAAATTCATATTTTAAAACCATACCATTTAGTGAATTACTGTATAGCTCTTATTGTGTGAAAAGATAACCCAGAAAAGAAGCATATAGGAATATATTAAATGAACTATGCACCATGAACAGACACCCTATACTTTCCAAAAAAGAGCTGTCGTATGATGAATCTATATGACGTATGTGGAACCTGAAGCATTGTAAGTCCCGAAAGTTGCTTCTGTGGTGCTATTCCCATTTGAGTTTCAAATCACACTCAAGGAATGTGTGTGTGTGTGTGTGTGTGTGTGTGTGTGTGTGTGTGTGTGTGTGTGTGCGTTATTTTCCTTTATGTTTCCATCATAAATCAATATTGACAGGTTTGTCGGTTAGTGTTAGGTTACCTTGACACAAGGGAGAGTTATATGAGAAGAGCTTTCAATTGAGAAAAATATGCTCATACGATTATCTAATAGAGAATATAGTATTGCATTGTCTTGATTACTAATAAATGTAGGTGGACCCAGGTCACTGAGAATGAGGCCACTCTTTGGCATTGGTCCTGGATGGTATAAGATTTCAAGATGAAGAAGATATGGAGAATATGCCAGTAATTGGTGTTCCTCCAGGACTTCTACTTCCATCCCTGGTTCGAAGCCCCTGATATGAGGTCCTGCCTTGATTTCCTTCAGTAATGAACTGCAAAGTGAAATTGAGAGTAGAAGTAAACCCATTCATAAGTTGCTTTTGGTCATGTTTAATCACAGCAATAGAATCCTAAAGACAGCAAGTACATGACATTATCCCCTATGTTAAAACAACAAATAAATGTTGAAGAGAATTCCACAACTGTCGATCTTAAAATTTAAAAATTAACTAACATATAAAGTGGAATTGATCAAAAATTTAATATATCATAGTTACTTATACTGTGAGCATTGTTCCATCTAGATAATGATGTGGGGGTGATTTCTTATTAATAAAGAAACTGCCTAGGCCCCTTGATAGGTCCACCCTTAGGTGGGTGGAGAAAACAGAAGAGAATTCTGGGAGAAGGAAGCTTAGTGAGAGAGTCGCCATGATGCTCCCACTCCAGACAGACGCAGGTTAAGATCCTCCCTGGTAAGCCAGCCTCGTGGTGCTACATAGATTATTAGAAATGGGTTAAGAGGCTGAAACTGCCGGGCCAGGCAGTGTTTGAAAGAATACAGTTTCCGTGTAATTATTTCTGGGTATAAACTAGCCATGCGGGCGGGCGGCCGGGTGCTGGGGACGCAGCCTCGCCGCTCCTAATTCAACAAGATAAAGTTAAGACTGTGGTCACTTGCACATCCATAGACAAAGGCACACATCTGCTTTAAAGTTCTCCAATAATGGTGTTGTCCAGCAACTGATGGAAACAGATACAGACCCACAGTCAAACATTAGAAGGAGTTTGGGAAATCCTGCAGATGAGGAGGAGAATGGATTGTAGGAGCCAGAGGTGTGAACAACATTATTAGAAATCTTAGAGAATCACCTAACCTGGAGTCCTAGGGGTTCCCAGAGTGTGAACCGACAACCAGGGAGACTGCTTGGGACTGACATTGGCTCTCTGCATGTGTCCTTCAGTTGTATAGCGTGGCCCTCCTGTGGAAATCCTAACAGTGGGTGCAGGGACTGTCTCTGACTCTTTTACAGACTTTTGGGCCCATATTCCTATTACTAGGGACCTTGTCTAGCCTTAATACGTGGGGAAGTGCTTAGCCTTACTACAGCTTAATAAATCATGTTTTGTTGCTACTCATGGGAGACCTGCCATTTCCTGGACAGAAATATGCCTTTGGTTCTTGATAATCATGGGAGACCTGCCTCTTTCGTAATAAAAACAGGGAAGGAAAACTGGGGATGAGACGTAAAATGAGTAAATAATTTTATTAAAAAAGAAATAGTTCACTATAGAGATGTTATGCTGTTTTTAGAAAAAATGTAGACGCATAAAAATTATATAAAAGCAGTCAAGCAAATTTCTTCCCATCTGTGATCCTTGTGTACAAAATGAAATTAAAAATTGAACAGGGAATAAAGTAAACAAAGAGGCATGGATTTGCATATAAGAGTCTGCAAAAGAAGAAAATTATATGCTTAAGAGAGAATAAATGTTATCTACTTATAACGAATGTCAGATTATTTGTATTTGCACTTAGTAAAATTAAAGCCATTTAATTTATTTTTTCTGTATTTAAAGTTTCCTTACATAATTAAAATCAAATATAAATATTTCAAGAACAAATATGGGGCTAGTTATAGTTTAACGTGTATTTAAAAACAGTCTTATTCTCATTTACAAGATTCAAATATATCTCATCTTGGACTCATTTAACTCATTTTTTTTTTAATCTCATAGACCTTGGTCTATATCTTTGTAGTACATTATACTTTTGATTGAGGTTTCTAATCCCTTTTTCTTGGTCATTTTTCCCCTTAACAAGCTGAATAATTTAAATTATGAGTTCAGTCATTTGAGGTAGAAAAATATTTCAAGTGGACATTGTTAGAATGTAATGAATATAATAAAAAAGTCCTAAAGAATAAACTCTACAGGAAAAGTATTTAATAAATAAGATATTAATAAATATAGGACCTAATTTTATATAAATGTATCTCTTTTTTCATTCTATATTTAATTTAAAGCATTTGGCTTACAATAATTCATGTAATACAAGATAGTAAATAGTAGACACTGATTTTGGAAAGGAAAGTATACTATTATTGTTGACAAAATAATTCTTATTCCTAATATCAATTAAAATTGTAACACCAACCTAAAAGAAGTAGAATATTTTAATGAATGTTAGAAAGTTATTAGCAAAACGCTGTATGATTCATCTATGAGTTTAATACTAAGTCCTAATTGGAGATCACTTGCTAAAATTGTTTGAGTTTATAATACTATCTATAAACTGATACAAAATATTATGACTTTCTCAAGTCTCTTGAGCTATACATGCTAGACATTTTCAAGTTATGAAATAAGAGCATCCTCCCTGTACAATAGTCTGTTAATATGTTTTGTCTATCTAAAGGGATATTGTAGCAAAATATTAAATATGAACAGTTTATCGTTTCAATGGGTGTTATTTTTATGAATATATTTAGTCGATAATAATACTAGTTTTGAGTGCAATAATGGAGCTTTTCAGTGTTATAATCAGCTATATTTTACCATTGCAGTTTTAAATAATTTTTTTTTATTTTTTATTGTTTTAGATTTTATTGAGCTACACATTTTTCTCTGTTCCCCTCCCTTACTCTCCAATACCCTTCAACCCTCTCCCATTGTTCCAATGCTCCTAATTTACTCAGGAGATCTTTTCTACTTCTCATGTAGATTAGAGCCATTTGTGTCTCTCTTAAGGTCCTCATTGTTGTCTAGGTTCTCTGATTGTCAGTTGTAGGCTGATTGTCTTTGCTTAATGTCTGAAAGACACTTATGAATGAGTTTATTTGATATTTGTCTTTTTGTTCTGGGTTACTGTTGTAAGAGGCCTGCTTGTTTGTTCCTGGCTGCTCAGCTCTAAAACAATAACAAAGAATCTATATTATTTGCAATACTATATGGCCAATAGCTTAAGCATATTTTTGGCTAACTCTTATATCCTAAAATAGCCCTTTCCATTGATCAGTGTATCGCCATATGGCTGAGGCTTAGCAGGTAAACTTCTGTCCTGAACGTCTGCCTCTGGTGGAGCTTCATAGCTTTTTCTGATTCTGCCTTCTTGCTCCAGCATTCAGTTTAGTTTTCCACGCCTACCCCTGTTCTGCCCTGCTATAGGCTCAAGTGAGCTTTCTTTATTCATTAATGCTAATCACTGCACACAGATTAATGCTAATCATCCACATTTTAGGTTACCTAACTCAATATGAGGTTTTCTAGATCCATCTGTTTGCTGCAAATTTTAAGATGTAATTATTTTTTTCTTCTATGAAATACTCCATTATGGAAATGTACCACAATTTCCTTTCTGGTAAATATCACTTACCAAAAAAAGAAGAAAAAAAGAAAAAAAAAAGAAAAGAAACCAGATAAACAAATTAAATAGACCTATAACTGCTAGAAAAATAGAAAAAGTCATTAAAAGTCTCCCAACCAAAAAAGCCCAGGACCAGATGATTTCAGCTAAGGATTCTACAAGATTTTGAAAGAAGAACTAATACCAATACTCCTCAAATTCTTCCACACAATAAAAAGGAACATTGCTAAACTCTTTTTATGAGGTTACAATTACCCTGATACATAAATACATTACTAAGGAAGAGAATTATAGACCAATCCACTCATGAACATTGATGCACAAATATTCAATAAAATACTGGCAAATTGAACAAAGAACACATCAGAAAAATCATCCACCATGATCAAGTCAGCTTCATTACCAGAGATGCAGGGATGGTTTAACATATGAATATCAGTCAGTGTAACCCACTGTATAAATAAACTGAAAAATAAAAACCACACGATCATCTCATTAGATGCTGTAAAAGCCTTTGACAAAATACAACATCCCTTTATGATAAAGGTCTTGGAGAGAGCAGGAATACAAGGAACATACCTAAACATAATAAAGGCAATATACAGGAAGCCAATGGCCAACATCAAACTAAATGGAAACTCAAAGTGATCCCACTGAAATCAGGAACAAGCCAACGTTGTCGTCTATTCTCCCCACATCTATTCAATATAGTTCTTGAAGTCCTAGCTAGAGCAATTAAAAAAAGTGATCAAAGGGATACAAACCGGAAAAGGTGAAGTCATTGCTTATGATATAATAGTTTACATAAGCAACCTCAAAACGTTTACCAAGAAACTTCTACAAGTCTTAAACACTTTCAGTAATATAGTAGGATACCAGGTTAACTCAAAAAAATCAGTAGCCCTCTTTTACACAGATGATATATGGGCTGAGAAAGAAATCAGAGATTTCTTCAAAGTAGCCACAAATAGCATAAAATATGTCAGAGTAAAACTAACTAAAAAGTGGCAGATCTGTATGACAAGAACTTTAAATAATTTTTGAAAATTGATAAATATCACATGTTAATATATGTCTTCCCTTAAAATATGCACCACATCTTCAAAATGACCATTGTTATTAACTTGGTTGGCATAAAAACAAGAATTCTTATCATAAATAAAATAAGAGATTATATTATGGAGGTATTTTGAGTGACCATGGCCTGTGAAAACAGAATTCTGTTACTTTAATGTCATGTTCCTCCATAAAAGCAGTTTCGATGAGGTGTTCTAAAGAACATAGAGAGTCATGATGAAGAAAGTTCAAAATGCATTGGTGTGTACACAAAAGAGCCAGACACATGGAGACGGAGAGCATTTTTCAGAACACATAAAATGTTATCTGATTGCTTTTTGGATTGGTGGAAACTAGTGTTCTGCTAAATTAATAGCTTCTATAATTTTATTTATAATCATGAGGGCTTACTATAAATATAGTTCGAGACAAGGAAAGGCTGTTCCAGAGGATTAAAACTGCCCCAAGATAAATCAATTAGCCTCTGACCCCACAGAATTCCAATCTTTCCACTGTATAGGGAGTGTCCAATCACTCCCTCTGTCTAAGCAAAAAGGAAATTCCTTCCAGAGCTTATTATTTGCAGTCAGACACAATTTCTTTTATATATTTTTATTAACAACATCCATTTTAGTATAAATGTTATGACTAGTTATATGCCTCTCTAACAGCTACTACAAGATAGCATTCACATTGTCATTTGTTACTTTTGGATATTTTTCTGGCCTGTAAAATGGTGGACCTATGACCTCAATATTTTTCATGGGATCATTTTTGCCCCCCCAACATAGAATTTTCTTGACAAGATATACAGTTTCTGTTGATAATTTATAATGGGTAATGCTGACACCTCTTTAAAAAATTCAAGGGCATATCTAGCTATTGACAAATATAACCTATTGGAGAACAATCTTTAGAACCTCATAAAAGTATTTCTGAGGGTATCATATCTCTGGGAATAAAGACAGTCATTAAAAGAATTGTGTGAGAAAAGAGGACCGGAGATTAGTTTGCTACCAGAAGAAATGAAAATATTCTGATTAAGGGGAATAGTCCAGTAAATTTAACATTTCAGTGAGAGGAAAAATGGAAATAAAATATCTAGAAGATATCTAGTAGAAATAAGAGCCAGTAGCTGCTTGCTTTGCTTTTCTGACCTTCAGGTTGAACCTGTTGGACAGCTGTGATTTACTGTCAATCAACATATACTGCGAATGTAAGTTTTTCAGATGAGTTTTGAGAGTGGCATTGCTTTCAAAATTAGGCCAGGAAAGGGGCAGAAGGAATAACTGCAAAATATGAGCTTCAGATGAGTGGCATGGGTGCATGGAATTTAAAACTTGTATGTCTAGTGACCCTCCATGGGAGAGGTAGTCCTCAGGTGGTAGGTATATTTATTTGAATTCTAGTGTCTTCTTAGAGATGGAAACAAACATGCACATCATTGATGAAGGGAGTTGACATATAGGGGGCAAGTTGAATCAACAGCTAAGGATAGAGAAATAACTTATGTTTCTAGAAGGTTAGAATACTGATAAAATAAAGGCATGACAGCAAGAACCTGAGGACTTACATCTATACCTATAAACTAGAAGAAGAGAGCTCTAATCTACTGGGAGTATCTGAGGTTATTTACTCTCAAATTCTGGCCTCAGTGATATACTCTTTCCAGAAAGATCCCACCATAAAAATCTACCCAAACAGAGCCACCAACTTGATTAATAATTCAAACATTAGAACCTAAGGAAGATCATATTCAAAGCAGTTACCATCTTTCAAGCAAAGTTAAAAAGAGAAAATGATCCTCTACATACCTAATTGTTAATAGCTATTTTGCTATCACAAACTACTTTAAAAGATAAAATTTCAATGAAATTACAAGCATGATTAGATAAGATATCTAATGTCAATTTAATTTGGAATTACTCTCATTTACCATCTTTGATTCTAATGAAATAGGGAGTAGCAGAATATCTGTATCTGAGGTAACAGAAAAAAAAATGTTTAAAAATACACTCAGTTGCCTGCGCCAGTCTGCCGCTGCCTGAGCCTGCTCCGGTGCTCTGCCACCCCGCCTGGGCCTGATTGCTCTTTGGGCTGACGAGGGATGAGGAATTGATTGGGGGAGGGGGAGGGAAATGGGAGGCGGCGGTGGGGAAGAGACAGAAATCTTTAATAAATAAATAGATAAATAAATAAATAAAATACACTCAGTTATCACATCCAAGAAAACTGGTACCAATTAAGCTGGAAATTTCAGGCAAACATAAAATTCATTCTCTTCAGTCTAGTGGTTCAAGTTTCAGACGAAGGTCTCCAGTCCTGCTACATGCTCCAGTTTCTAGATGCATATGCATATATATGACAATTGTCTTGAAGAATATTTACTACTAGTTATAAATGATTCCATGTAGAGTTAAAGCATACTTTTAACTTAAGAAGAAAATGCAAATCCGTGAGTCTAGTCTAGTAAACTGTTTTATAATGGGAAATATTTTAAATTGCATTGTAACTTCTATTTCGTTTGGCCTTTGTAAACTGTTAATGCCAAGTGGAATAGTGATCACTTGCTGCCCTACTCTAATGCATGCCTAGAGGCTGGGTGGTGGGAAGTGTGTGGAAAGAAGTTTTAAAGTTACAAGTTCTTTAGGTTTTGGATTTATCTTTATGCTAACCTTTCCAAGGTACTAATTCCATCCATATCCCTCTATGAAAAATGAATAACAATGACAGAGCACCTTCTAGTAAAGATTTTAGTGCCTTGGTAGATGAAACAAAATATTCTGTGTAAATTAAAGTCTCTATTCACATAAGCTGTAACATTCAATACTAGTCTATCTTTTAAACATAAAATATCTCCTTTTGAAAATATGATTTTCTCATTCGAGAACACAATGACATAGGATTTAGAAACTAATCAGTGTGTTAATTTTGTACCCATATTGGAGAAATATTCAAAGGCAATTAAATATTTTTCTAGATACTTAGTTTTGAAAATAACTTTAAGATGAGTAACTAAAAACTACAATATGCATGAGCTCCCAGAGTGTGATGGTGTCCAAAATAAGCAACCATAATATTAGAAAAACCACGTAATCTTTGCGTCAACTTTATATAAAGAATTATTATGTGTCTGATGAAAGGCAACTCTAGATGTTTGCTTAAGTAGTTGTTTAGTCCACAAGAGCTTTGATATAGGTGCTGAATTTGAGATAAACACAGAGTTTCCACTGGATAAAAAGGGGCCTCCTATAAGTTAGAAATATGTATTGCTTGTCCCTGGGATGAATCCAACTTCCCAGGCAGCTTTGAAAGGGATAAACAATACAAATAGACACTAAAAGTATATTACCTCTGAATATATAACACAAGACAAGTGATGGCTAAACTCAAATCTATGCCAAGTGAGGAAAATTTGTAATATGTCCAGATAATAGCAGTCATGTCTTTTTAAAACATAAGTCAATGTTCAAATTCTTTCAGGATATTTGTAATATTTGGCTAAGGGTATATCTACTATAACTTATCTATTCATCTATTTCTGGTACAAATAAACTAAGTTATATATTTGAAAGAGTGGTTAATATAGAAATATGAAATATTACATATTGATTCAAAATCATCCTCTAAAATATTTTCTGCTTTATATAAGAATTTTTATTTTAAAATTTTTAAAAATATACATACTTTTAAGTATCACTAAATGTAATGCAAAATGAAGTCCAAAATAAAACTAAGTATGTCTACAGTGAATACTCTCTTGTGGAAGAACACAACTAGTGTGTTTCTTTGAACAAGAATCAACTCCTTTGGCTCATGAATTCAAAGGCTTAGTTACCAAGGAGTAAAAATCTTTGACGGGATTAAAATAATCAGGAGATGAGATCTTGTTGGAAGAAATCTGTCATTGTACGTGTGCTGAGCAGGATATGTTGGGGTTTCAAAATCCCATGCCAGGCCCAGTTTCTCTTTATTTCTACTGATCATAATTACCTCCGAGTTACTACTCTAGGGCCTATCTGCATGCCTCCATGCTCTTTGCCATGATGGTAATGCACCAATCCTCTAAAACTGCAAACAGATCCCTAAACAAATTATTTCTTTGGTCATAGTGTCTCTTAAGAGGAATAGAACAGTGACTATGACAGAAGTTGGTAACAGGGACTAGGTTGTAACTGTGATAGGCTTGACCAGACTACTTATTGGAGGAATATGGATGTCTTTGGGATTGTTGGCTAGAAAATCAGTGGGATACTTAAATGGGGCATAAAGAATATCAGAGTAGGAACATGGAAGACATTGATAGAGCATTTGAAGTGTGGAGACCCAACACAAGAAGTTTTAAAGGAAAAAAAAATGTTAATAACAGGGCTGGAGAACATTCTTGTGATACTTTGCAAAGAATGTGGTTGCTTTATGTCACATTTTAAAATTCAACATGAGACTAAATTGCAAAGTTTTGTATTAATGAGCTCAACAGAAGAGATTTGAAGATAGTTTATTATTCAGTATGTCATGTTATGCTCAAAGTGATACAATATATAAAGAAAACCTGATGGTAAAAGGAAATTAGAATATTGTGACCTCAGGCAAGACCCCACCCAAATTGTTTACAAATTGTTGTGAAAGGAGTTAAATAAAAGGTTGATATCATAAAATTTGCAGGTAAATGCATGAAACTAGAAAATATCATCCTGAGTGAGGAGGTAATCCAGACCCAGAAAGACAAACATGGTATGTACTCAATCATAAGCAGATAATAGATGTAACGCAAAGAAAAACCAGACAACTACCCACAGTGCTAGGGAAGCAAGGTAATAAGAGAAACCCTAAGAAGGATGGGTGTGGATTGCCCAAGGATAAGGAAATAGATAAAATCCCCTTGTTAAACTGCAGGCAGGGAGGGAAGATTGGAGGAGAAGAGGGATAAGAACATAAGAGAATGGGATGGTCAAGTTGAGGAAGAGATGGGGAAAGAGCAATGAAGGAGGTGTCTTGGTAGGAGAAACCTAGGGTAGGGATCCACAATGATGACCCCAGCTGGGACTCCTAACAATAGTGGAGAAGGTGCCTGAACTGGTCTCCTATAATCATACTGGTAACTCTCCTAATTGTCATCTTAGAACCTTCATCCAGTAACTGATGAAATCATATGTTGAGATCCTGGAGTTCAGTTGAAGAGACAGAACAGGAATTACACGAGCAAAGGGGGGGGGCAGGGTTCAAGATCATGATAGGGAAAATCTAAAGGGTCAGCTGACCTGAGTTAGTAGGAGCTCATGAACTAGGATTTTTGTATGTTGGTGACAGCTGTGTGGATTGGTCTTTTGGGGGGCTACCTGGCAATGGGACCAGAATTTATCCCTGATGTATGAACTAGCTTTTTGGAACCCATTCCCTATGATGGTATACCATGCTCAGCCTTGTTACAGGGCAAAGAGGTTTAGTCCTGCCTCAATTTTATATGGCAAGCTTTATTGACTTCCCCTTGGAAGTCTTACCCTCTCTGAGGAGCAGGTGGGGCTAGGATCGAAGAGTGAGGGAACAGTGGTTGATATGCAAAATGAATAAAAAATAATAAAATAAAATATTTTTTTTAAAAAAAGAAGAACTTAAGAAGGAAAGGATCCCTTCAACAACAGAAAGTGGATGCAAATGTAACCAAGTGAATTGGCCTCCATTCCCATCAAGCAGCTGAATTTGGCAGCTTCAGGCATTTTTTTTCCTGGCTTTAGAGTTAAGAATACAAGAAAGGAGTTGTGAAATCTCTCAACATGGGAAGAAAAATCTGCTTTGGCCAGATAAACATCAAGGATTTCTCTGCATGGTGGTCCAGAGAAGATGTTGTGTGAAGCTATAAGATTAAGCCTTAGTATTTTTATTATTATTTTTTGAGGCTACCAAGCTATTTGAAAGATGCCAGAGAGTGCAATGACTTCCAAGGAGAACTACAGATATGGTGTTTAAGCAACCCAAGAGAGAGAAATGTGTTGCAGTAAAGAAAACGAAAAGCAGTTGGTGATCTGAAGATTACTTTGGCGTGTGCTGTGGAGATTCAGATTTTGGAGTTTGCTCTGATAGTTTTCAATTCTGCTTTTGCCCAGTATTTCCTCACTATGCTAACTCTCCTTTTGCCCTATTTAGAATGGACATTCTGTGCCATTGCATGCTGAAAGAATGCAATCTTCTTTTTGATTTTTATTTTATGGGGGCAAGTACAATTAGGAGATGCCATCAGTTTCAGGAGATTTTGGACTTTTATGCAGTCTTGGCACTGTTATTGTTTATCTATAGGGTCTTTTGAAGTAAGACTGAATGTAATTTTGTGTGATGACAATCCTATGAAAGCCTGGGAAACAAATATGGTGGTTTGAATAAGAATGGCTCCATAGGCGCATATTTGAATGATTAGTCACCAGTGAGAAGAAATCTTTGATAGGTTTAGATGGATTAGGTCTCCTAGCCTTGTTGGAAGAAGTGTCTCTCTGGGGATGGGCTGTGAAATTTCAATCTCAGGACTGTCCTAGTTTCCTCTCTGCCACACTCCCCACATCTCTCTCTCTGTTACAAATCAGGATAGAATGCTCAGCCAACGCTTCAGTTATTGCCTGGACCAGTCATGCTCCTACCATGATGATAATGCACTAAACTCGTGAAAATGTATGAAAACCACAATACAGTTTTCATCAACAGTGAGGAAAAGTTGTTTTTTTTTAACGTTATAGGCAGGAGGTGGCAGAATTTATCTTTAATCCCAGCACTCAGGAAGCAGAGGCAGGTATTTCTGTGAGTTCAAGGCCAACCTGATCTAGAAAATGAGTTCTAGAATAGCCAGGACAGTTAGAGAAATCCTGTCTCAAAAACAAAACAAAACAAAACAAAAAAGCCTTTGCCCATTATTTTTTTAAAAAATATTTATTTCATTTTTTACATACTTGCCACAAAATCTTTTTCTCTTATTCTCATCATTAATTTCCTATATTCAAAGTCAAAAATCTAGTTAAACATGGAAATTATAATTTCTGATGAGTCAGAGTTGAGAAATAGCTCTCAAAATTGCAATGAGATTTACTGAGCAGTTCATCTTCAAGGTACATAAACTAATAAGTCACATACACATAAAAAAATTCAAAGGCTGAAGACATTGAAATCTGTGCTAATTATTTATCTAGGAGAACATGACTGGATAACTAACTTCTACTATCTCTTCCTGTAAGTGCTGGATATTTAAACTCATCTCTAAACTATAACTCATCAAGAGGTACTGTGCTAGAAATAATTAAGTTATCAAATATACATGTTTTCAGTGGAAAATAAGAGTGAGTAAATTCTTTTCCATGTTGATATTTTTGATCTCTGACACTTTGGGCAATTTTATTGTTAGAAAGCAATGCTGTGTGTACCTGAATAAGCAAATGATATACAACTGAAGTGTCTAGAGAAAAAAGAGCTTTCTGTGTGTAGCTGTAGAAGTAGTATTGTTCTTCAGCATAACTTCGTGGACTCTTATTCATTTACATGTGTGAAAGTACTCTGCTAATGTAAAGTTAGAGGGGTGGTGAGTTCACTGAACTCTAACCTTCGTAAGATGTTGGGTATCAGGTAAATGTTAGCTGGAGAACAAACTAGAAGGGAATTAAAAAAAAAATCAAAGCTGAGTTCTAAAAAGATTTCATTGCCTTCATAAAAGCAGCCTCCTACGTGAATAAAATGCAGTATCCTTCACTCTCTGGAAACCTGAAAAATTTTCAAGTTATGTGATTATTGTTTTTTGTACCCTGAAAGAGAATATGGACATAGGGAGCTCATTGTAACTTTGAATTTCTCTAAAATAAATTCGTATTATCCATTTTATGCTTTTGCACTGAACACATTATGAGAGATTTAAAAATCTTAAGCAAAAGAGGACACAAACACTGAATAACTAAGTGTGTTATATTCATATTTTGTAATATATGTATTCAAATACTGTGACTAATCTTTTTTTAACATCTGTTACCTGACAGTGACTTATTTAGCCTAGTCTTCACTTCACTAAGGAGTCAATAAACCTTCACATGAAACAGAAATTCACTGAGTAAAACAATCCTTTCATGTTTGCAGATTTTCTTCCATACTTATGATTATCTTAAAGTATACCACATGTATACATGCATGTGTGCTTTTCTTAAATATAAAAGATGGTAGAGAAGGTAATGTATGATTAACAGGTAAAAATAAAGCAAAATTTATATCCACTTTAAATTATCACAAAATCATAGAAACATCATCTTTGTAATGAAGATACAGTCTGTCATAATTTCATAATGCATGTTGTAAAGTGTCCATAAGCATTTGTTTGATTATTATTCTGAGGTGAAATTTCTATGTGCATAACATATATATATATATATACTTTTCATTTTTTTTCACTATAATAATTTCTTGATGTGTGAATCTCCACTGTATGCTGTTAATAAAGAATCTGTCTTTGTCCTGGCAGGGCATAATAGACAGAATGCTGGGAGAAAGAAGGCAGAGTCAGGGAAATGCCATGTAGCCGCTGCTGGGAACAGAGATGCCAGAATCATGCAGGTAAACCACAGCTATATGGCAATACACAGATTAATAGAGATGGGTTAATTTAAAATATAAGAGTTAGCCAGAAATACACTTACGCTATTGGCCAAACAGTATTGCAAATAATATAGTTTCTGTGTGGCTATTTCAGGACTGAGCAACCAGGACCAAACAGGCAGCCTCCTACAACAATTTCTGGGTCAAATGAAAAGTCAAATGAAAAAAAGATTTCAGAAAGAATTCTTATTATGCTTAAAATACTAAGTTAATAATTTTTTGAAATAGTTATATAGCAAAATTTTTACTATTAACACATATAAAATATATATTAATAATTAGCAATGGTTTATGTTATAAAATAATATTAAACAAAAATTACTTTTAAATTTTTCACAAGCATTTCTTCTGATATAAACTGAAATATCCAAACAATAAAGAATATGATATCAGTATATTCTTTATCTACATCTACCACTTAATGGATCTTGTGTAATGTTATTACTGTTTGATGAAGTTTTAAGAGCATTCACATTGGCTTTTGTTCTTTTTTTTCCACTATTTGCATGCAAGTGGCTAGAACTAGAATAAAACCATCCTAAGAGAGGTAACCCACACCCAGAAAGATGACCTTGGTACTATTCCTCAAGTGGATATTAGCTTAAAAGCAAAGGATATTGAGCCTATAATTCATGATCCTAGAGAACCTAACGGTGAACCCTAAGAAAAACATAAATAGATACACCTGGAAAGGGAAAACAAACAAGACTGCCTGACAAAATTGGGATCATTGGGCTGGGTGGAGTATGGAGGTGGAAGAGGAAGACCAGGGGAGAAGGAGGGAGAGGGGAGGAGCACTTGAGGTATCGGGATAGTTTAGATGGAGGAAAGACGGAGATGAGAGCAAGGAAAGAGATATTTTGATTGAGGGAGCAATTGTGCAGCTAGCATGAAACCTGGCACTAGAGAAATTCACAGGAATCCACAAAGATGACCCTAAGACCCTAAGCAGTGAAAGAGAGGGTGCCCGACCTGGTCTTGCCCTGTAGTCAAATCAATGAATATCTTAAATGTCTTCATATAATCGTTATCCAGCAACTGATGGAAACAGAGGCGGCAGAGACCTACAGCTGAAGCACTGGACTGAGCTCCCAAAGTCCAGTTGAAGAGTAGGAGGAGTGAGAATACGAGCAAAGAGGTCAAGATCATGATGGGAACACCCACGGAAACAGTTTATCTGAGCTAATGGGGGCTCACCAACTCCTGCCTTACAGGGAAGAAAACAGCATAAGTCCAAACTAGTCTCTCTGAATGTGCATGACAGCTGTATGGCTAGGGATTACTGCAAGGCCATTTACAGTGGCACCAGGATTTATCCGTAATGCATGCAATGGTTTTTTAGGAACCTGTACTCTTTCGAAAGACACCTTGCTCAGCCTAGATATTGTAGGGAGGTCCTTGGCCCTTCCCTAAAGCAATGTGCCTTACCCTTTCTGAGAAGTGGATGCCGGTGGAGTTAGGTGGAGGGAATGAGAAGAGGGCAGGGATTGGGAACTGGGGTTGATATGTAAAATGAGAAAAAGGTTTGTTTTCTTTTTATATAATTATTTATTTAGATAATAACTCTTTTAGATAATAAAAAATAAGATATAAATCTACCTAGCTCAAAAAAAGAATGTTCACAGACAAGTTCTATGTACAAATGAAAAATTAATTGAATAAATAATTTTTTACATTCTAATCTTAGTAGTCATTAATGCACTTAGTTTGCATTTAATTTAATTATCATTTAAATAGGCCATTGTGAGATATGGTGATTGGTTTTCAGATACTTGCTTCATTCATTGTTTCTATTTTATAGACGCCTTAAACACCAACTTATGGTGATGGAGATGACTTAAGGAAAGAGGGGGTAGAAGTCAAATCTCTAGGCATATTAAAAAATCATAAGAAGGAACTACAAGTTCTAATCATTTAACTTGGGATTCTCTGCAAGAAATTGAAACTCTTAGCTGATACAGCTGTAACAGTAGAATTATGTGAGATAACACGGAATGGAGAGTCTACATATTGCTCCTGGATGCTTGTTTGAGCTCCTAGCTGCTTTGACATTGAATGTATGACAGCCATATCCTTCACTGCACCTTGTTCCTTGTCACATAATTTACAATTTCATGCTGTAGTAACCTCACATTAGAGTAAAATTTTTCTTTTAGAGTATGTCAAGATATTGAGGTCTCTAATATTCTTTTCTTAAAGAAGAGATTGTAGAAAAGTTAATAAGAAAGACATGTCTGGAAAACTGTAAGACTAAATGTCCAATAAAACTTCACTATTTCACAATTTATAGAAGAGCAACATCGTGTTGAACATTACATTGTCTCAGAAAGGGCATGTAAAAAATTAAAAATCTCAGGTAGTTTTTAGATAATATATTAGATCTCTATCACCTGAGTAGATATGTCTTCATTCATAATGCTGGGAATATCCTGATGGGTTATAATGTTCTCTTATAGCCCATGGTATGATACTTCTTTTTCTGAGCGATTCACACGTTCTCAACCCTCTAGAAGATAGGCAGTTATTAATATTCCTGGCCAATAAAATTGTCAGTCTCAAATTTATTTCACTTAATTGATGAGCCCCAATATTCTCCTGATTTCTTCTTATGAAATTGTGTTATTATTAAAGCACATTTTGAAGTTAATATTCTCTGTGACTAATAAACATCCCCGAGATATTGAATAGCGAATACATACAGTATATAGGCTAAAGAGAAAATTGTTTAATACAGAATTACTTTTCTTGGGCTGGTGAAAATGTTTAGTGCTTAAGGATGCTTTTCTGCTGTTGCATGGAACAAGGTTTCAGTTCCTAATGCCCATGTTGTGCAGCTCCTAGTCACGTGTAACATTACAATCTTCCATTTCCAGTGTAGCACAGCATTTAGAAATTAAATAATAATAATAATAATAATAATAATAATAAGTGGGTGTGAGTTAGTTTATTAAATTTTCTAAGTGCCTACATAAAAACCTGGAAAGACCTCATAACAGCAAACTAACAGTGTGCCTGAGAGTTCTAAGATAAACCAAAAGCACAGTCAAAAAAAGTAAGTTTTAATTATCTTGATTTACAAATCTTCCAAATGTATAAAAGTTTGCATCTGATTGTTTTATTTAACATGAAAATCAATAAAATATGAGTATATATTTAAACGAATTACAATGTTCCTTTATATGTGTGTGGTGTGTGTGTGTAAATACTCAAAAAATTAATTTAAACTTTATAATGTTATTATATGATGTGTGGTCTCTTATCTAGTTTTCAAACATGAGGCATTTCCTTTCTGGTTTAAATTATGAAAATTACATTTAAAGATTAACAGAAGACATAATTTATTTTTACTGGGAAAATCACAGTAGATTTTCTTAAAATCTGAGGTGTGATTAACAGAAATCCCGTACATATTAGAGTCTCATTGAACTAAAATTGAAGAAGAATTATAAAAACTAACATATAGGTCTCAAAGTACATGCCATATACTGATGTCATCATAGGCAATTATAAGAAACACCAAGAAAAGTGGAGAAATGCCACTTTTTCTTTTTTGGGGCACTGACGAATAGTTTCTCTGAACTATTTCCCCCCCCCTTATAAAACAGCTATGGGAAGAGGGTGAGCTTGAATTTCAGACACTTCTTTCCTGAAAGTACATTTTAAAATTCCACTAAATGTGATTTATGCAGTATTATGTTCTAACCAAGGAATTCATAGCTTCTAGGCAAACATATTACTAACTATAGTATTATTGACAGATAAAATAATATACCAATGGAAGTAAAAAATTCACACAATCAACTTGTGTAAGGCTTCCAGATTTATTGGATCCTGGTATTTTAGCTCACTTATTGTTCTGAAAGTTATTTTTGAATGAAAAAAATCCAAAGTAAACTAATAGTTTTCTGTATGTGACAGAATTAGAAGCATTATAGTTTTTTAACATAAAATTATGCAGTTTTAGTTTACTATATTGTTAAATGTTTTCTGCCAGACCAACGGCACGTTTAAGTGACTTTATTTCTATTCACTGTTAAACGATGCATTTGATTTTACATTATGACTTAGTAAACAACAGAATTTGTCAATAGTATTGTGCAGTGTTATATTATGTTTGTTCTAACTGTTCCCAGGAGATTGTTCTGGCCTATAATCTAAATTTTTATTCTATTCATTTTTTTAGCTAAAATGGTACATATTAAAATTGCATGCACCGTATGCTGCAGAGTAATATTTTCCTCTCGTTTCTAGAACTAAATCATGTAAACACTGTATTTTCCTGAACTTATGAATATTCAAATAGTTATACAGACTCTTCCTGAACATTTTTCAGCTATTACGTAAATGTTATATTTTATTATAAAAAGAAAGCAAAAACGTATGGTTATATCCAAAGCTTTCTGATAAGTTATAAGGAATGGAGAATCAGGCATTGCTAGTATAAGCCTTTAGTCTGAGCACTTGCCAGACAGAAGCAGGCAGATCTCTATTAGTTCGAGGTGAGTCTGTTCTCCAGACTGAGTTCCAGCACAGTCAAGGCAACACAGAGAAATCCTGTCTTGGAAAACCAGAAAAAAAGAGGAGAAGATAATTGAGTAAGACAATGAATGAACATTTTTTTCAAATAAATTCATGACTTTATGGACTGAGCTACAAAATGTTAGATTACTATAAAGTATTACAAACTTGGTAAAAGCTCTCTTAATTTCCATGAAGCCCTAAGTTACTATAAGAACTTCAAATTTCATAACCTAAAGCCCTGCAAAGGTACTTTACCAATTTGCCACCATTTTTTTGTAGTCATCACACACATTTATCTAGCTATGTTGGTGGTTTGAACTATTGTTCACTTATATTTCACAATGTTTGCAAAATATCTACCTAGAATGCATAAAGTCCTGAGTTAGAGCCCAGCCCTACGTTATTGTCGCCAAATTTCTCAATTTTATTTTAATAGAATTTAATAGAAATATTTATGAAATATATATGTATAGTATACTTGATAATCTTGTTACTATAGAACACAAATAATTTGAATTTTCATATATATTTTTATAATCATACATTTTATTTAACTTTTAACATTGGTGAATATTTAAGTATTTTCAGTGCTTGAGTTATTAAAAATAGTAACTCAAATAAATTCTTCATTATGACTTTGTATACATAAGACATATACCTTGAGGATATGTGAATACAAGTGATGACCAGATAATTCCACTGAAAACTAATATAAGAAATTTGAGACATTTCTTTAAACTGGAAATAATGTTTTGTAAAGGAAGACACCTGGTTTTAAAGAAAAACAAATAAATACCCTATATAATACAAATATAGGCCAAGTAGAAAGGCTAAAATTTATAATGATTCACTATGGTGGTATAAACATGTAATTGTAGCATATAAGAGAGTGAGACAAGAGAATCACAAGGAATGACCAAAATTGTGTGGTAAGGTCATGTATTAAACATGACTAACTAAGAAATATGAGCATATAGAATAGCAAAAGTCTTATATTCTGCTATTGAATTTCTAAACTAGAACAGATGAATTTGAAAAAAAAAATCATCTGAAATGTCTGCCAAAACCGAACTATTACTCATAATTTTCCACTTCAGGTTTTCTTTTAAAAATACTTTGGACTGAAAGAAATGCATAAATTTTCAAAAGAAATGATCCATAAACATGTTAGTGAAGACTATACTTCCTCTTCACTGGAAATAGGCTCGTTTTCTTCAAAGTAGATTAGAAAAGAAATACTTGTTTTACACAAGGGAAAATACATGGCTTTAAAACAAAATCTCTTTGCTGCTGTGTTGGCAACAACTATGACAAAGTGCACAGATTGAGTGGATGAGTAAAAAAGGAGAGTGAGAAAGAAAAAACATATGATACGACAATATTTATGTAAATTTCCCAAGCCAATAACATTAGAGATCTCAAGATCATTGACCACATAAGTGTTTGAAGATAGGAAAGTCAACCCACTAGTAGGATGAATGTGATCCCTCAGCAGGAAGAAATGTGCCAGCTCTGACCTCAAAGATCTAGTGTCCTAAGCCCCTGGATTATTAATTTCAGTTGTCCTTAAGTAAGCACTTTGCATTAGTTATATTTGCGTTGGTGTGTCTAAAATATCGAAAAATGCTTAAAGGAGCAAAAGTTTCAGAGGGTCCAATATACTATAATGGGCAAAGCAAGGCAGAAGGACTTTGTCTGTGGAAGTGGTTACTCTCCCCAGGGGAAGTAAAAACTTAGAACTGGGGACAGCTATTGATACACGTTTCCCTTCTGCATCCTATGAATATGTTTTATTACCATTGGTTAATAAAGAATCTGTTTCGGCCAACGGCTTAAGAGAGTAAAGT
>NW_026067988.1:3800528-3808189 GCF_014885135.2 Alexandromys fortis
AGAGAGAGAGAGAGAGAGAGAGAGAGAGAGAGAGCAGGAAGAGTCAAGGAGAGGTCATGAAGCTGGCGAAGTAGACAGATGCTGAAAACTTAGAAAAGAAGGCCACATCCACTTGGTAATACATAGTTTGATAGAAATGGGTTAATTTAAGATGTAAATATAGCTAGAAATAAGCCTGAGCCATCGGCAAAACAGTGTTACAATTAATATAGTTTTGTGTGATTATTTGTATCAGGAGCACCAGGACACTATAAGTCATTTCCCACTTACAATCTATAAACTTTAATGACCTACCTGTAATTTTTGACCAGTAGAACATTAACAATCTTCACCTCCAGATAAAGTACACATATTTAGAATGTGTGTAAGTATGGAATATTTTAAAATCAAACTAAAATAAAATATTTCTGTTGTATTCCAAATAGATTGCAACAATAAATGATTTTCAGAAGAAAATTCATTCTGCTGAGATAGCTTATCAGATAAAGAACCTTGTCACCAAGCCTGATAACCCAAGTTTCATCCTCAAATCAACATGGTAGAAAAGAGGATCAATGCCCACAAGTTGTCCTCTGCCACACACACACATGATTTGCGTGCACACACACATACCACAAACACATACACATAATTAGCTAAATAGATGTATAAAAAAGAAAGAAAATCTTATTTCCTCAAACAACATAAAATAATCTTCTATATTATTCTCATTATTTAAAAAGCAAATTTCAAAGGTGTTGCTGGAGAACTTACGATATAGTTCAGCAGTTAAAGCATTTACCACTCTAGCAAAGGACCAAGACTCATATTACAGCATTCAAATAGTAGCTCACAACTTCCTGTAACTCAAATTCCAGGGAATCCTGTGCCTGCCTTTAAGCTTTACATGAGACCCTGCACCCATGAGTGTGTTCCAAATAAAACTCATTCATACAAAGGTACACATATATCATATCTATGTATCTTCTTTAGTACATATAATGCATGCTTCAAAATACTGGCACATTATTCAACTCACTTTTGAAATATTATAGTTGTCATTTTTATTGTAGCTACACCTCTATGACTAACCTCCTTTCTATGATGAAATGAATAAAAGTAGACTTTTAAGAGCCATTTGGCCACTGCTGTTTTGTTGGTTAATGTGTGAAACAATGTAAGTACTCAAAATTCTGTAAAGAAAAGATGACTTCTTTGACATATGTTTTAAGGTCAGCTCTTCTATTTTACTAACATGAAATGTGCTTGGCCCTGAAGAAAATGTAACTATCTATAATTGTTGCCTGACCCTACATTTCATCTAAAAATCTGTTCTTCTATTCCAAACATTACAAATTTTTGTTATTTTCATATTCTCCTTTGCATTATTTGTTGCTATAAAAGTATGTAATTCTAAAGACTGTACAAGTTCTGATTTATTTAAAACTAAATACCATAAGTTTAAAATAATTTGAGAACTATATGCTGAAGGTATGTATATTAAAGAACACCTGAGCAAATTTGATGTTTGTTTTTTTTTTAATATCATCGAATTAAAGGAGATTTTAGGACCTAGCTCTGGGATTGTGCTCCAGTGTTGTTATGTTACATGGCTATAATTGTAGTACATGAGAGGTAGTCGGGGGAAGATGAGACGATTAAGACCAGTCTAAGCAATTCAGGGAACTTGATTCAGAATGACTCTTAGATGTCCTATGTTGGAACAAACAAAAAAAAAAAACAAGAAAAAAAATTGGAGAATATATGATCGCGAGATTTTACATTGTGTCCACGGTAGTTCACACTTGTCAGTTTTGGAGACACTTCAATAAGAGGTCAATGAGGTCAGGGCCAGCCAGTGCTACCTACAGAGATAATTTTTTTGTCTCAACTCAAATGATGTGAAACATACTATGTATATTCTTGAAAAATTAAAACTCTCCTTAGGTATAGCATCACAAACAGAAAACTATGGCAGTAAAAATAGACTTTGGAAAAACAGGAGATAAGAAATATGGTTAAAAGTCTATATACTTGTATTACATTGCATTGATTTTTCTATGCCACAGGAATGGTTGCTGAATTTTAGTAAGCCAATTTAACCTTTATGCTTCAACTTCTGTTTTATTAGCTGCAGCAGAATTTTCAATCTATGAGCATTCTCCCCAGATCGGTTCATAAGTTCCTTTACTCATAAAAATCCTTTCATCATTCATGTGGCAGAACTGAAGACAGTCAGATTTTCTTAGACCTCAAATTTGCCAATGAGAATCACAGAACATTTTGAGTTGCCAGGTTTGAATAGAGTTCAACTTAAATATTATTAATTTTGGAGGCTAAACCTCTTATAATAAAGTATTTGTTATGTGAATAGTTGTTTATGTATGAAATAAAAGGAGTCTCAGGTATTTTACTGTTTTTTCTTAACTGTATTTGTATAAATATCAAGGCTGATACTCCTTTCACCATATCTTACAGTTTACAAATAAGGTAGCAGTTTTTATAAAACCTGTTTTTCTCTCTTTCCAGACATTAAGCTCCCAAGATTTGCTCAATGCTAGAAAGTTTGCTGATTTTCAAATACTAAGCTTAATTCTTCCAATATATTCCCCATCTCTTATCCTACTACAGACATCTCTACTCTGATTAAATAAAATTGTGAGTAGCTAAGAATTATATTTGGGCAACAACAATAACAATCCAGAAAACTATTTTGCTAAGGTAGATCAGAGAATTTTATTTTGTGACCTTAAAATAAAAAGAATGAAATAAGCAATACTAAAATTGATTTTTGACATTTTGGCCTATACTAACTTATGAAAAGAATTTTACCACTGATAATGGAGAATGTATTTAAAACTTGTTTTCAATTAGTGCCATGTATCAGGTAGCAGTGCTGATGGCTTGCTTGAGACTTTAGACTTTAATGCTTTAACAATGAATTTGTTAAGTTTTTATCTTTTATTTGCAAAGCCCTATACTGTTTCAATCAACAGTTATGAAAAAAGTTATATTAAAAAGGAAATGGTAAAACAGACCATAGATCTCGATATTTGCCTTCATTTTCCCTCATTATTAAAAATAAAATTTAGTTGGTAAAATGTTACACAAAAAATACCTGCTCAGTGATTGTATCTTAAAAAGTTTCAGAAAACTGATATAACTTATTCTCTCAATTGGCAGACAATACATAGGATCATAGAGTAACTGAGCAATTAGTGACCAGACCAGAATCGCAACTGTGGTTGGCTACCAATAAAAATACCAGGTATGCAATAGAGGAATTTAGAGTTGCTTACCAAAGAAAAAAACTTTGGGAATATGTAAGAGTATGCTCTAGCAGAAAAGAGATAACTTTGTTATATTAATACAATACTAAAAATATACTGGAAAGGACTGTGTCTCAAAATTCTGATAGTAAATATTGTCTCGTCTACACCATTCCATCAACAAACAGGGCTACCGTGAGACAACTAATGATGGAGAGATACTGTTTAGCAAGCACATTCACATGTTGTAGCTCTCTTCTTTATTCTCAGCGAAACTGTCTTCTACAATTGCCCTAACTGGGAGATAGATAATAGGAATCCCAAACTAAGAAAATCTGGAATGTCATATAAAGTAATTTGCAGAATAGCCTTTGAATACTAATCTTACATGTCATGTCAACAACCTAATAACATTTACTATAATATACATAGCTTCAGACATCTGCTTTTAACCAATGCTGTATAAAAGAGAGATTTTTTATTTTATTTTGATTTGCTTTTGAAACGTTGCTGTTTAGCTTATGATATCAGACTTTTATCCCAGGTGAAATTTATCTCTCTCAACTTTTCTGGCCAAGCTCTTTTTGGACTCACCATGATAATCCCTAAATGTGTTAAATGTTCTTTTTTATTAATATTTTATTAACTATTATATAATTTGAACTAAATTACATTAATTGAATTTAAAAGTTTGTTCAGTTATAAGGACATGATCAATAAACATTGCTTTGCTTGTCCAGCCTACAAATGTAGCTTTGGAGCCTGTATTGGAACTAGCTCTTTTAGACCAGGTTGATCTCAAACAGAGAAATCCTCCTGCTTCTGTTTCCTGAGTGCTGGAGTTTGGGAGCCAACAGTGAGAAAACTTGTCTGCTTAAATTAAAACTTAAATTTAAAAGTTTTATGAATGGTAGAGCTAGAATTACTCTATTATCAGGTGTCTGTGGTATATATCCAGCCAGTGCTCTCTCCTGAGAGGTTTTTGCTATAAATTATTTACTTTAATATCAAACACTTACATAAAAGGTAACATATTATGGGAACCATCTCTATCAAATTCTGCTTTCTGACAAAACATTAATCTCATTCTCTATATCTACACTTAACCGAATCTTTGTTATTATGGCAGAACATGTGAGGACAAAAAATACAAGTCAAAACAAGTCAAATTCCAGTTCAATTTAAAATCTTCATAAAATAGATATAGCCCTTAATTCTATTGGCTCACATTCTACTGAATAATTAATAGAAGACTGAGAGACAGATAAAGAGGGGATGAGAAGGAGAGAGTTTTCAAAAACTGGTTTACATTGTTACAGAAGCTTAGATCTCACACGATATGCTTGAGATTCTACCAGCAAGCTTCACATATAAAAGACATAGTGGTATAATTAACTTTAATTTCCAAACCTGAAAAACTGATGTTATAACTGTTAGTAGAAGGCCACTGAAATCTGAGGTCTGCAATTAAAAGGGGGAAATGTCTAAAAATTCTGTACTACACAGCAACATCAGCATTTGTCTTCCTTTGTTTTTTATATAAGAACTTAGCTGCTTTGGATGTCAGTCCACGTAAGGTGATAGAGGAGAGATCTTGTTCATTTCATTTACTTTGAAAATTTTCATGTGTCTTAAAATTTTCAGACATCAAGCTAGATTTTAAAATAAGTATTTGTATAAAAAACTGGTATTAAAAAGTTTTCAAGGTTAACAAGCAAAATACACATTTGTTCACATATAGAGACCATAGTTTTAAAGGTTAAACGTCATTATTTAAGGTCACATTACCATAGTCTAAGAAATGACTGGCTTTATTTTAATATCCAAATTGATGAAAGTATTAAAAATCTTCCTCCTTCCTAAATGTAGGTTATTAAACTTTTCAAACCTTTCTCTTTGCAAATCATTTTTATTTCATATTAATTCTTGTAAAGTACACCATTCATCTAAAATATTTAGGATACCTTAATTTTAGACAGTTCTGATTTTAAAAAAAGCTGAAAATGGAAGGTAATATATTTGATAAAATATTATGTCTTTAATTAGATTCTGATTTTATATCTTACGACTTGTAAAGTGATATTACATTACAATTTATTATATGAAATCTCAATGCCAAAAATGTGCCCTTTTTATGATAGCTATGGCTTGCTTCAATTTTTGTTAAAATTTACATAAAATTTAACAGATTAAAATTGATGACTAATAATACCAACCAAAATAAAGTGTTGATGATTTAATATTATATTGTGTATCTAGTTTATCATCCAATTAACATCTTGAGTAATAAATAATATATATTATGGAATAAATAATGGTCACTAAATTTCCAGAATTAAGGCCTTAAACACTAGATGTGGCATACCAACTCATTAAATTTCTCTTTTACAGTACAACTAATTTTAAATAGAACCAAAACAATATACAGGGTTTTGATTTAAATGATACCATATAAATGATTCTGATATTTAGGATAATATTTTTATGTTAGTAGTTTAATATCCTAGGGCTTTCTGACTAGTGATACTATAGCTTTTAAACACTGGATTTATCTACTAAACTTAAAACTATCTTTAGCTCTTTTAAGACTCACATATTATAGAATTAAATGTCCCATTTGCTGTAAAATATTATATCAAAACATCAGAATTTTAAAATTTCAGCATTCACATCCTTCTACTACAAGAGTACAGGGAATTATAAATTTGTTGTCAACATATCCAGGGTTACAAACAACATTTAAGAATTATATAAGTGTTCTGCTTTAAAAGAGTTGCTCATCCACCTCACCAGAATACCAGCTTATCGGAACAACTTGTTAAACCTTACACACTCACTTCTTTCAAGGCAATCAACTGGATTATATTTGACTAGTTCTTTCAATACTCTTAATGTTGGTGGCCAGCTTTCAGGCATTATGTCACATTAACTATAGACATCATTGACGATAACACTCAATAATTCTGTTTTAGAAGTCTACTTTGTTTTGCTACCAGGAAAGCAGTTTCTGTTTATTTCTAATCTAACCCTTATCCAATTGATTTTCTTCTTTTTCATCATCTCTTTTACTGTTACATTTAAATCACATAAACTGGAAACAGCATGTTCACAAATATTTTTCTATACCATTGATCCATACACCTACCAACTCTCACTTGAATATTAAATACATGATTTTAATCAACATATACAGAAATGGATATTATTCAGCCCTTATAATCTCTTTTATTGATGTGTCATTATCTACCACTAAATGAATATCCATCCCGTAATTCTGTGACTCAAAATTTGAAGTCATCCTTCATGAGGAACTTCCTAACGAATCTATCAGCAAATAAAAGATAGTAGTTTATCTTTAATTTCTATTTTTAGGTTTATACACTTTCACCCCTCTATTCTACCTTTAAAACGATGGTCTCTATATGTGAACAAATATGTATTTTGCTTGCTAACTTTGAAAACGTTTTAATACCAAGTCTATAAGGAAATTTGGGTAGGTAGGAAGAAGGGGAGGACCTATGAGGAATTTAGGCAAGGGGAGAAAATATGGTCAAAAGGCAGTATGTGAAATATTTTTAAATATTTTTTAAAGAAGAACATTGAAAGAAGTCATAGGTCACATAAATAGAATAAAATATCAAAGATGAATATCTGAAATGTCTAATATTCAGATGACAATTGACAGAGGAAGAAAAGAGTGAGAGTGAAACTTAAATAAAATTGTTGCAGGATGAGTCACAGTTCATAGAGCATAGGTGGAACATACATATATATCTATATATATGTGTGTGTGTATAAGATATATACATGTGGTTTTAAATCAGAGTAAATGTGAAAACACACTAGTCTTTGGAACAAGTGATTCCAATAGGATAAATAACTTCAGGTTTTCTCAACAGTGGAAAGTGAAAAATGATAATGTATAATTTGAGTTAAGATATCAATTTTCTATTTTTTCCTATTTACCAAGAGTCAGTATAATGGATGTCATTGAGAAATAGGTCTATTTCTATTTTCTTTTACCTAATTGTTTCTAGCTTCCAACTACTGAAGTTCAAAAATGTCTATAAATATACAATTATGAGTGTGTACTCATTAAAGAGAGGCTTTGAAAATCAAGCTGATCCTAAGCTGATGAAGTGTTTTATAGAATTAAATAAACATACACACGTGACTCTGAAACAATGTGAATAAATTGTTTTCCCATTATTCCTTGTTGAGAATTATTTTCTAGTATCAGAGGAAATATTATTTAACAGCATTAAATTTCACCAAAATATTTCACATTAATAGACTGTCCTAGCATAGATTCTTTTATTTTCAAACAGTAACAACACATGTTTGCACAAGTATGCACAAACAGAAAGAGAGAGAGAGAGAGAGAGAGAGAGAGAGAGAGAGAGAGAGAGAGAG
>NW_026067988.1:3808214-3898866 GCF_014885135.2 Alexandromys fortis
ATATTAAATTACTTTCTAAAATGAAATTCAGTTTTACTCACATGCTGCATGAAAACTTAGAAACAATTTTATATGAAATGTTCACAGAAATGAACAGTGTATGACAAGCCACAATATCATGCATGAGAAATCCATCTTGCAGAAAGGCAGCCATTGAATGAAGCAACATGGAAAATATCAAGAATAATAAAAAACATGAGTTTATGTGTTAGTTTAATTTCTCAAATCTGATTTAGTATTGAAATAGTCATCACTTTTTTTTGTCATAGTAGTCCTCCAGGGATTAAATATATTAAAGAAACTTGGTCCTTTGCTCAATGTGTTCTAAGAAAGATGTGATTCTAGGATTACTGTGTAACTTGCTACATAACACTGACTCCTTGACAAAGAGGTATCCAATATATAAAATATTTCTGTGCAAGTGTTATTTATGAACATATAAAATAAAAGAAACTATGAAATAAAATACATGCAGTGGTTAATTTGCTTGAAGTTTTTGTTGGATTGTTAGTAATGAGAGTGATGGTGTCTCTTACTCTTTTTCCTGCTTAAGGGACCTTTTTTCTTCCTACTTGGTTGTCTTGTCCAGGATTGATATGAGGGTTTATGACTAGTCTTATTGAAACTTCTTATGTATAGTTTGATTGCTATCCCTGGGAGACCTGGTATTTACTCAAAGTAAATGGAGGAATAGTGAATCCGGGATGGTGGGGGGGGGTCTGGGGGGGAGGCATACTGGGAGAAGGTGCAGGAGCCTGCTGGCTAGTTGTGTTATATGAGAGAATAATAAACTAAAAGAACAAAGAAACAAAAATCACATCCTGATGGTGGTGACTTCTGCCTCTTATCCCAGCATTCAGGAGGCAGAGGCAGATTGATATTTTTGAATTTGAAGCCATCGGGGACAATCAAGCAAGTTCCAAGACATTCAAGGCTATTATACAGAAAAATACTGTCTCAAAAAATGAGAAGCCAAATTAAATCAAAGGAAAACAAAACAAACAAACAAAGAGCCCTAAACATCCATTGTGTTATGAGATTGCTGAGCTGATAGGTTTACAATAAATCCCTTTGTAACTAGCTTCTGAATAGATGAAATCCAAGGTAAGCATTTTGATTCAGTTCATTTCTATAATAAACTAAAGTTGACAAAGAAGTCTAGACTCCAGAATTTAACCTGAACAAGAAGAGTTTTGTGAAGAATAGAAATCAATTTGCACTCAGAAGTAGGGTTATTTTCATGCTAATAAGACCATGAAGTGCCAACATGAAAGGTATTCATTTTCTCAGGGTAAGGAAACAGTTTTTGTCTATTGTTAATGTCCAGTTTTATTGCTTGTTTCTTCATATTATGCGATTAAGTTTGTACAAATATTGTAAACCGCAAAAGAAATATGCTATCAAATACTGTCTTTGTAATGATTTCTAAGTATTAAGAAACTGAACAATAAATATTAAGAAACACGTCTTACTTTAAATGAAGAGTGGGGGTGGGGGTTGTAAAAATGGCTCAGAGTTAATGGGCTTGTGGACGAGAATGAGGACCTGATTTAAAATCGCCAATACCCAAAAAGGAGGCTGGGGAAGACAGTGTGGACATAATGTCTCAAAGAAAGTATGAATATGGAAAAAGATTCCTGAGGGTTGCTGGACAACCTACGTAATTCTAGGCTTATTGAAGGAACCTTCCTCAATACTAAGATGCTAAGTAATAAAGGAAGATAGCTGACCTCAAATTTCTGTTTCTACAGTACTATGAACTCAAGTGACTATCCTTTCACACACTCATATACAACATGTACAGACCTTAAATTAATACTAAGAAATATAGGAACAATGAAGAATAGAAATATAAATATTGATTATCTAAGAAAGGGAAAATATTTAAACAAAATCATGAAAGTTAAAGAAGTTAGTAGGCAAATGTTTACACATATTAGATATCATATTTTTGCTATAAACATAATGTTATAACTTTAATTTTCCTAATACAATGCCTAAATTACCATAGGCCCCTAATTTGTTTTTATTGTGATCCTAAAATTATTTAATTTTCTCAAATAGCATTTTATCTACTGAACAACTGAGCTAGTTTATAATTGGTGTAAATTAACCTTTTCAGGAAATGAAATTGAATAGTCTCACAAACCTCCTCCCAAACAAATTTTAGTTTTTTTTTTCTATAATTTTCCTCATAAAATTCCAGTATCATACTTGTTGGTTTATTATCTGCTACATTTAAAGAAATATTTTTGTCTAAAACATTTCACCACAATATTATTTAATAATATATATTAATATAACAAATGCATTTTTAATATAAATGCTACATATTAAGTAATAAATAATTGGTTCATTGCTGAGCCGTCATCTCAACCCTTGCACTCCTCATTTGAGTAAGCATTACTTCTTACCATTTACTTTTCTATTACTTATGACAGCATATTTTTCTTTGTGTCCATATCAGTTTTCAATGACTTATAACTTTGTGTTTTTTTATGTGTCATTTATGATGTATCTATTTACATGTGTGAGTATATATTTCCTAAAAATATCATGGTTTTCCAAAGAAAACAAAATTTACCATAAATAAACTCATAATTAAATGGAACTACAAAGAAAGTAACCTGATAGATTTTTTAAAAATAACATATAATCTTAGTGAAATAAAAGGAGTAGGTAAAAATACTTTCAGAATCTCAAAAATAGTCATTATCTAGCATAGATGAAAACACACATGAATTTCTGATTGCCTGCTTTTGTACAGCAGTTTTGGATATATATCTACACAACCATTTTACAAAATAAGAATATATTGGATTAAAATAAAAAGTAGATATTCTGATTAAATAAGAGACACAAAATAATTTTATTTTTCAATATTTCTTAATAGTTAATTATAAAGCTTATTTGTTATCTGATCTCTCAGACAAATGTGAATTTTATTTATTTATTTTAGCCTTATTTGTTTTGTGTACTTTTTAAAATAACTTTAATGTATTTCATTAATGTGAAACTAAAAATATATAGTATATGTGTAGGCAGTTCTTAATAGGTACCAGTTTCTACTTGATACAACACATTATATTAATTGGTAATTTAATGCAACTCTTAAGGTTGAACTAATTTAATAAACAAAACATGTTCAAAATTTGAAATTAGTATTTTAAAAAATACTTTCAGTAATCTTTTAGAATGAAAATAATTAAAGCACAGTATCTTCTTTGCCTGGGAACACAGTGGGAACTCCATGACTCATGTAAAAAATATTCTATGCACAAACTATTTACAAAAATCATATCATCAGTTATAATAGTCAGTGTGTGTGTATGAGAGAGATTCCAATATTGTTACATTGCTCATGTCCAAATGTGAGGACAGTTAAAAAAAATAAAGTCACAAACCATTACTATTTTTTAGCTTTCTGGTAGAAGGTATTTGTGAGACCATTATATAAGACACAATGACATATTGTTTGTTGCATAATGCCACATGTTCAAGATTCTCAGTTTAAATCCAATCATTTTCATGAAGACCAAGCACAATTTATCAGTATGTTTTGTTACCTTGAGTGACACAAATTATTTTCCAGAGATCTTTGCTTGGGAATCACTCAATTCCCCAAGTTTTGTAACTGGAGCATTTACCATCTGGCATATGCTTCATGGCAGTGGAGAGCTACAAACATATCATATATATGTGCTCTAGTGATGATACTTTTATTTTTAACTTTCCGTCTCCATGAATATCAGTGCTCATGCTGACAGCATTTCTCATAGAAATAAAAGACTGTTTGCCATATTCTCACAGTTTCTGACATAATTAAGATTCTGAATATGTCAGAAAATGTTCTTATCAGTGGTATTCAAGCTTACTTGAAAAGAAATATCACCTGGGGAACTTGTAAAATGCAGATTACATGAGGTTATCAAGTAGATTGGGGAAGTTTCAGATCTGCGTTTTTAATAAATCATTCCAGTCGATCCTAACCAACTTCAACCACATAAAATCAACTTATATAAAAAGCAACTTTGTAAAAGAATACATTATAATTCAATAATATAATGCAATAGTCTAAATATGTTCGGTGTCGGGTCATCTCCTGAAACATAGACTACCTGGTAATGGATATAACTTTATATTCTTCTTCCTCCAGACACTATTTACTGAAAATAGCTCATTGAATAAGTTTGGGCATTAAAATATCTTCCTAACCTGTACTGGAATTTTGATTATCTTGAGTGTATTTTAGTATAATCTTTGCAGTATGGTGGAGTGATCCATGCATTGTGAACTGATATCAACATATCTTTAACTTCAATTACTTAAATTTGTGTTGTAGGAACATTTAGAATCAATCTACTCTTTCAAATTTATGTAAGCAATAAATTATTACAAACAACCTTTACCGCAATAAAAAAAATCAATGACAAACTTGTAATTGAAAGGGAGTGTTGTTCTACCCCTCTTTTCATTTCTGATTTTAGTAATTTGGGTATTCCCTCTCGGCTTTTTATTTAGTTTGGATAATGGTATGTCTATGTTTTTGAGTTTCTTGAGGAACCAATTCTTCATTTAATTGGTTCTTTATCTTGTTTTCTTTCTTTTTATTTTTATCACTTTCATCCCACAGTTTGGTTATTTCCTGCTATATACTACTCTTGGGTATGTTTGCTTCTTGTTCTCTACATTCAAGTGGATCACTCTTTCAGCAGTAAGAAATTTCTCCAAACTTTTATGCAGGTTTTTACGGTTATAAACTTTCCTCTTTGCACCATTTTCATTGTGTCCCATAATTTTAAGTATGAGGTGTATTGTTTTTCATTGTTTTTGACATTGTACAATTGAAATTATATATTTAAAAATGTGCATTTATTATCTTTTAAAATATTACATAAATTAAGTAAAGTATCATATTAGTTATGTAACTATAAATATTTTATGGCATTCAGTACAAATCAGAGAAACAACAGCATTGTATTTATATTATTTTGAAACTAAGCTTACGTCATTTATGGAATTTTCTCTGGTATCTAGCTGCAATAGTCTTATCAATGCAGCTAATACTACAAATACTTGTAAATATACTGGCAGTATGCAGAAACCTTCCAGCATCAAGAATTTTAGTCATTAAGGGTAAAATTTCAAGTTGGATGCCAGCTTGATTTCTCCATTTTGATAAAAATAAGTTCAGCAATAGGACCTTATCATCAGGTTTTAGGGAATATCTGATAAAATTGAAAATTATTCTATCATATTTTAGGGAAAGGTTTTTGGAACCTTTTTGGTCAATGAGTCAATAAGTGGTAAGTTATTCCTGACACTGGAAGTTTTACTTAGTGACATAAACAGTCTAGTTGTGGCATCACCTCCTCCATTAAAGGATAATTCCATTTAATCACCATGATTATTTTATTTGTATGTGTGTAGCATGCATGTCTCTACAAGCAAGCATGTATTTTTTCTGGTGCACATGACCCATGTCTCGTGGCTTTTATATCAAAGCCATCATTTTATTTTTTGATTGATGTATTGAGGTGGAATCCATAAGTGAAACAGTAATTTCATAGCGTAGCTTAACTGGCTGGCCTATGGGTCATCCTGTCTTTTTCTTAGAGTCCCAAGATTGCATGTACACACTATCAAACCTAATTCTTTGTCACAAATAGATTCTTGGAGTCTAACATTCATGTCCTGATTTTTGGACAGGAAGAATTTTACACACTGACATCTTGCCGGTTCATGGTGAAGCTTATTTTTCTAAAAGTAAGCAGTTATAGCCTGGTATGATACATACATCAACATAAAAACTTTAGTAAAAGGAGAGATATTTTATTTACCAAATATCTGTAAACTCAATTGAATTTTTGCTAAAATAAAGAATTTAGGGGCTGGAGAGATGGCTCAGTGGTTAAGAGCAGTGGCTGCTCTTCCAGAGGTCCTGAGTTCAATTCCCAGCAACCACATGGTGGCTCACAACCATCTGTAATGAGATCTGGCGCCCGCCTCTGGCATGTGGGCATACATGGAGGCAGAATGTTGTATACATAATAAATAAATAAATCTAAAAAAAAAAAGAATTTAAAGAAAGGGTTGGACTTGAAGCTATTTTTTCTTCTATTGTCACACAGAGAAATAATCTCTAATAACCGAATAAAAGATGAATGTGTTACTAATTGCTTGTGGGCATGCCATCCTAATGGCCATTTGAATGTGCTCTCTTTCCTTCCATTTAGCAGTTCAGGCATTGCTGATGTGGAAGAGGTATTACAACTAATGAGCCAAATTCCTCCCCTGACATCATTGTAGTTAGCAAGCTGATGATACCATTTCTACCTTTGAGAACAGCACATGAAAATGAGGTGTTTTTGGCATGAACAATCTCCTAAGAAGAGATACTACTATGAGTGCTAAAAATGGTACTATGAGACAATCGGAAAGGCAAGGCAGTCATTTAGGTCATGGCGCCTTCCACTATGTCATTTCTGGTAATAAAAACTAACGAATCACTCTTACAAATCCCCAAAATACGAAGGACATCCAGTCACACATCTCAAGAATGAAGGCTTAAGTAATTGCTAGTAATTGAATACTGACCAACAGAGGTGGTACTTTACATTATAGACAGATTAAGGACAGAGCGATGAAAGTCATAACTATCTGTAAATTTTTTGGGGGTAGAAACAAAAATTGGTATAATAATTTTAACCCATATTTTCTACTTTTCCCATTATATTTTCTATGTGTTCAATATTATACAATTTTCATGAAGTTTTGTTTTTAATAGTGTATATAAGTATTATTGTTGATGGTAAGTAGTGATAAGATATATTAACTAACATGTATTTAGTGTTAATAATATGTATTTAGGATATGTTAAAAATGTAATCATAAATTTGGTATTGATGGATAAATCCATGTATGTGAATTATAACTCATATTTGAATTGGATGAATGGTTTTATAACATGAAAATAAATTACACATTGTGAGGAAATTTTCAATATAAACTTAGAAAAAAATTTAAAATGATAAAAAATATGAAGTCATTTGATGTGTTCCTAAAAGTATAGCATACTGATTTTTCTCCTTTCAGTCACAAAATATATCTGAGTACAAAAATCTTTCTTTCTCATGCTCTTATGATATTATACTTTACCACAGTGTTTATGTATATAATTAATAGTCTAGATTTTATAGTCTCATTTTTGAATGTATGATTCTGGACATGGTACTCTTGTGTGTTATGCACTTCATAGTTACTGGTTTCTTCCGTTTTATTTTTCCTTTAAAGTGTTGTGACAATACTGCATCTTGCAAGCCTAAGCCTGTTGAGCTTGTCTTCCAACAGCAGATGTTTGCTATTTATCTGTCTGCCAGAGTGTTATTATTTTCACAACCTTTCATATTTTCATGTTATTATTCTAACTCGTGTTGTATTGTCAAGGAAACTTGATGTTACTATAACAACGGTTTGGGGTGTCCCAAACTACATCCAAAGAGATGGCATAGTCAACTGGCAAAGGTTGTGTTGGTTCTAACAGTTTCCATACTCTTCTCCTCAAGCCATACATAAAATACCAAAATGTTGAAAATAAGTCCACGAATAAGTAATAAATAGTTTATAATGATCTGATATGAAGTGACTGGCAATATATGCAATTGCCACTTAAAACAGGAATCAGAAATAAGTTTGTTGAGGTAAATATCAAATCTGAGAAAAACTGAAACCTAGATCTCTCTCATTAATGTTTAGTCAAATACACATGCTAAGGATAAGTTCCAGAAAGAAATTAAAAGTGGCATTTCAGTGTCCACCTGAATATAACAAAATCACTTACTTAGTGATATGAAGAATGTTTCAGTGTTGTGAATAGAAGATCAAATAATCTCCAGTAACCCAATAAAATAAAGCCCAATCCAGACAGGTACCTCAAACTTTTTTTTTTTTTTTTTTTGGAATTTGTATGAAAGCTTCTGAACAAGGATGATGCAGAAGAGGTTGGTGTATAAAGTTCAAGCAAATTAGCTTCTTCCATGACAAAAGTACAAGGTGAAGCAGCCAGTGCTGATGTGAAAACTAAAGGAAATAAGTAGAGTAGCTAAGATCATTTGTGAGAGGTCCTCTGATAACAGATGTTTGAAGAAATTTCTAAGGATTTCATAGCTAGAAAGAAGTTAATCACTGGCTTCAAAGTTTCTAAAGACAGAGTGATACTTATATGCTAATGCAGCTCAGGAGATTAAGTTGTTATACCACTGCATTATTCCATATGTCCTAGAGCCATAACACGTATACTAAATTTACTCAGCCTTGTTAGTGGTACAGCAGAGCCCTGATGATAACTCATTTGTTTAAAATATGACATATTGATTTTAGACCCAAAGTTTTTACTGACTTCTTAGAAGGAGAAGAATATTTATAACAAAATATAACTTCTGATTAATAAAAATGACTGGTCACCCAGAAGTTCTGATACAAATACATAAAATTAATATCACTTTCATACTTGTGAACACAACTGGATTCTACAGTCAATGAAAAAATACTTTAAAATTTAAATTTTATTACCTACTTAACACTTTGTGTAAGACAATAGATGCCAATGTAAATGAAACTTCCAATTAGTTTGAGAAAAGTGAATTACAATTTTTCTTGGAAGGATTATTTTAGATGGCATAAAAGTTAATAAACATAGGAAGAGACCAAAATATCAAATTAAAAAAAATAGTTTAGAATAAACTAGTTCCAACAATCATGGATGACTTTAAGGATTATAGACTTAAGTTGTAGGTGGGTTTCACATATTGGTTAGTACAATTATGAAACACAGAACTATAAATGAAACTTAATGATGTGTTAGAGTTGTTATGATCTTATGATAATTTGTGGTGAAGTTTTCTGTTTCATGTTCTCTTAATTGCTAGTTAAAGATAATTACAGATATTCTGTCTAAATTTCTTAAATTTAAAATATGTTGCTTTTTATAGGAGAGGCAAAAAATGACTTTTTGAGATAGAATCTGTGTGAAAAGAGATGCTTTGACCATTATTGGAAGGGCAACGGGAGATTAACAATATTGCCTTAAGTTAAATGGAAGAAAATGGCCAGAATTGAACAGACTGCCTAAATTTTTAAAATAAAATATATTGTGAACAAAATTCTTAAATAGTTATGAATACTAGAAAGTTTTTAGTGGAAGAAATGATCAAATGATTTATTAGATTTAAACATTTCATTTTGTAATATTAAAAATGCAGCCACCTATATTTCAGCAACCACCACTTAGGATCAGTCATCAAATATCCATCAATGTGGCTGATGTTCATTTAGGAAATTATGAAATGGAATTATACTCTTTTCTCCACACTGAGTAAGCATTATGCAATTTGCAATAATGTTTTGTGGTAGCTGTTTTTAGGTATGCCATTGTGTGTTTTTAAGTAAGTGTGTGTGAGTGTGTGTGTATGTGTATATTATTTCATGCTAGCACAGAAATGAATACTTCCATGAAAAGAGATTTCTCCTCATAATTCCACTCACAAATTATGAGAATTACATGCTTATATAATACTGTTTGTAGAAATTCACTTTTATTTTAATATATGTTAATGAATTTAGTAATTTAGAATTTACACATTCTGCAAGGCACTTGAGCAGTTAACTATATCCCCAGCACTTTTCAACATTTTATTTCTAGAAAGGCTCTTGTGAAGATGTTCATTCTGTACTTAACCTCCTAATGCAGTAGTTCTACGGCCATACCACCCTGAACGCGCCCGATCTCGTCTCTTAGTATATTTATAATATATAATTTTAAGAGAGTATAAATATTTTATTTGGATAAAGTTCTTACACTGTAGCCAATGTATTTGGACATGTTATTATGATAGGTCCTACACATTACCTCTTGAACAGATAAATTTTTAAATTTTATTTTACTTTTAGAACATTGTTTATAGTTGATTTACCTTTTATTTTATGTGTATGTGTGTTTGCTTGTGTGTCTGATTGTATAACACATGGTTACTTAGAGCTCACTATGAACATCAGAGAATGTCAGATGCCCTGGAGCTGTAGTTCCTGAGGACTGTAAATCAAAATATGTTTGAATTCTTTTCTGGAAGAGTAGCAGATGCTCTTCAGCACTGAACTATCCTGCAGTCCAAGATTTATTACTTTTATCGGCTATGTGAGTGCATGTGTGCCTCCGTGGTTGTATATGCAAATATATGAAGTTGATAATTTGAAGCCAGAGGAGAACGTTGGATCCCCGGGATCTAGAATAAGAAGTGGTTGTGAACCATCTGCGTGAGTGATCGGAGTCCACACTGAATATTGTAAGAAAAATAAACTACAATGGCAGTATGTATTACTCACCACTGAACCATCCCCCAGTCCCTATTAGATTCTTCTAGAAATTATTAATGTTAAATTTATTCTCTGTGTCTCTCTATCTCTGTGATTGTCTCTGTCTGTCTTTGTGTATATTTATTTGTGTGGAAATTTAGGTCCAATTTGTGGGTAAGTTGTTTATGTTGGTCAGCTCTGTGGGTTCTGGGGATGAAGCTCAAGTAGTTGGACTTGATAACAGGTACCTTTATCCACTGAGCAATTGTGGCAGGTCTTGATACATTTTAAAAAGATTCATGTTAATATACACTCCTATCGTTTTTTTCTTTTTGCCTATCATTATTTGTGTAGCTTTTTAAAGGCTTTATATTAAGAATAGCAATTTATCACTTAAGTTTCATAACACTTCAAAGTTCTTAACATCTTATTGATTTGTTTTGTATGGAAATTTTAGTGTTTTTTAAACCATTCCAAATCATAACTGTTCATTATGAAGCTACGTTAGTATGAAGATGAGTTCACTAACTAGATGAGTAAATAAATTAAACTTTGATGGCCTTTTTAATAGAAAGAGAAATTTTCCCCTAAGCTTGGGAACCTTGAAAGCACCGATGATACAAAAGACAGCCTCACAAATGTGCACTGACCCCAGCATGTAGATTCAAAGGTTTAGAAAACACACACATGAACCTGGGAATTTAGAGTGTTTAAGAGGAGAAATGGAGTATGTAGCATGATATTTTGGCCACCAACCAGCTTCCAAATCATGACATAAAAACTTATTAGTTATGAATGTTTGGCCATATCTTATGCTTGCCCTGATAGCTTTCATAACCTAAATTAACCTGTTTCTTTTATTGTGTTTTGTTTCGGGACTTTTTTTTCTAATATTTTTTATTACTTTATAATTAATACCATTCAAAATTTCCACTCTCTCCCCTCCTCCCACTTCCTCCCACTTACCCTTTACCCCTGCCCCTCAAGTTCTAAGAGAGGCGGATTACCCTGCCCTGTGGGAAGTCCAAGGCCCTCTCCACTCCATCCAAGCTTAGGAAGGTATGTATTCAAATAGAATAGGATCCCAGAAAGCCAGTACATACAGTAGAGACAAATTTCAGTGCCATTATCGTTGGCTTCTCAGTCAGGCTCAATTGTGAGCCACATTCAGAGGGTCCAGTTTGATCCCATGCTCGTTGATAAAGGTCTTAGAGAGATTAGGGATACAAGGATTATATCTAAATATAATAAAAGCAATATACAGCAAGCCGACAGACAACATCAAATTAAATGGAAACTCAAAGCGATTCCACTAAAATCAGGAGCTAGACAAGCTCCATATCTCTCCATATCTCTCTCCATATCTCTTCAACACAGTGCTTGAAGTTCTAGCAATGGCAATAAGACAACATAAGGATATCAAGGGGATTCGAATTGGAAAGGAAGAAGTCAAACTTTCATTATTTGCAAATGATATGATAGTGTACATAAGTGACCCCAAAAACTATACCAGAGAACTCCTACAGCTGATAAAAACCTTCAGTCATGTGGCAGGATACAAGATCAACTCAATTGTTTCAATGTTTTGTTTGAGACCGAGTCTTACTACACAGCTCCAGCTAGCCTTTATTATGTTATTTTATTTCTTCAGCCTCCAAGTATTAGAATTCAAGGCATGTGTGGCCACACCTGATTCTAAGCAATGAATTAGAATTTATTTTTTGGCCTTTTTTTTTTTTCAAGACAAGGTTTTTCTGTGTAACTTTGGTGCCTATCCTGAAACTAGCTCTTGTAGACCAGGCTGGCCTAGAACTCACAGAGATCTCCCTGTCTCTGTCTTCTGAGTGCTGGGATTAAAGGCGTGCACTACTACCTCCCAGTTTAGAATTTATTTTTCTTAAATGATTTAAATAAATAAAACTATAAGCTTTGCCAACATAATGCTTGATCCTATGAAGCTATTAAAACAACAAAGTTAAAATTGACAGGACCTTTGGACACATGAATCCAGAGTCTCTGATTGCATGCATACCCGTAGGGTCAAATATCACCTGGGCCACTGGTGGGGCCACTGGCAGTGGGACCAGGCTTTATTCCTAGTGCTTGAACTGGCTTTTTGTACCCCATTCTCTTTGGAGGGATACCTTGCTCAGTCTAGACATAGGGTCCAGGGCCTTGGTCATGACTCAAAGTGATGTATCAAATTTTGTTGACTCACCACGGGAAGCCTTACCCTCTCTGAAGAGTGGCTGGAGGGTGGGATAGTTGGAAGACAGGGAGAGTGGGTGGAGCAGAGGGAGACGGTACTGGGATTGGTATGTAAGGTGAGAATAAATTGTTTTAAAAATAAAAACAATAAATTTATATTTTCACCAAAAACAAAATAAATAACATAAAACCCCACTGCCTCTGAAAAAATAATTGCTGAAAAATGACTTAATCTAGAACAAGCATCTGTTCTAAATGATTTGCTTAGTACGTACTAATTGGTGATATTATTCAGGAATAACATACTATTTATTAACATCTGACTAACAAAACTTTATAGGCAATAAAAAATGGTAATGCAAATTTATTATGAGGTAAACAGTTTAGTACCGTTTTTGGACATTTAGGAAATATTTTAATAGTGACCAATGATAGTCTATTGAAAGTAGTATATTGAAATCAAGTGTTTGGAAATACAAATATTGTCTATGTGAGAATTACACAGCTCTTTGCTTTTCACATATATGCAAGATATACTTTTATTGCAGAAGTATGTGTACATATTAAATCAAGTATTTAAAATTTTATTCTGAATTGCATATCATTTACATATTGAATACGTTAAACCAGTGGGTTTGGTTTTACTAGAATTGAAAACAATATACTCTGAAAATAACTTTTCACCTTGAACATCAGCCAGCATTTAAAATCTCAGTGTGTTTTCTCATTCCCAGAGAAATAGCAAAAGCATGGGAAACTACTGCAATACACCATTAGCATAAATATTTTGTTATCAATGTCAGTTCTTATCTCCCTGAAAATAATCACATCCTAAAGTTCAAATATTTTGTTACTTGGTGTGTTTTTTTAAAATCTTGGATCATATAGCAGACGTATTGAAGATATTTTATATTTAAGCCTGGCAGAACTCAAAATATGTTCATTTCTAGTCAGGAGAAACTATATATAAATCTCCTGATTCTTTTAACAAGGATTTTACATCACCCACATGCAGAAAGCTGATAAGTAAAATGAACAGACGGTGTTGCAATCCTATTATGCTACTTCTGCAGTACATATTTTCAGATATGATGCTTAGGATGCTTTATCTTCCTTTCCAAACTGCCAGAATAGTGGATAGAGACTTATAGTGTAACTTACAGTGACTTTAGCAGGAATTGTTACACAATTTTGGATACATTAGTTTTCTGGCTACACACATGATAGAATTAGCAGAAGTGGCTACTGAAATAAACAAATTCAGTTTATATTAACTGAGTAAGTATGCACAGTTTTGTCAGTAGAGAACATGGTATTTTAGACTTATTGTACTATTATTGTGGCTGTATATACTCAACAGATGTAACTCAATCTAAGAGTGCAAGCTTTATTTAAGTTGGAAGTTACCACATGCCACATAATACAACTAGAGAAGATGCTAGAACATAGAACACATCTTCATATATATATATAAATGAACTCTTCATCATATTATTGATGCTGATTCCTTCCTTTCTTTATTCACTTTTTATTCTTTAATTGAAAGATTTTTTATCACATAATGTATCTAGTTTAAGATTCTTTCCTCTCTTTACAACTCCTGATTTCCTGCTATCTGCCTCCACATTTGGATTCACTCTCTGTAAGTCCCTGTTGGTGGTTGAACAAAACATTGATCTATGAGTATAGCACATTGTCATTAGAAATAATTTTATGGTAACTGATTTAATAAAAAAATATGGATCTTAGTCTCCCAACTGGTGGGTTCCATCTTATGGAATGAGCTTTAATTTCAATAAAATATTTGTTATTTACTTCCATAATCTTTGTGTGATCATGGCTTTAACATATCTTGGAGGCAGAAATTTATGTTACAATCTAGTAATTTAAAAATCATAAATATGGAATGGTGAATTATAGAGAGATGGGTGGTAGTAATGGTGGCAGGAGTATTATGGGGTATAGAAGGCTAAAATAACCAAAATGCACTTTCAGTCCTTTTCCTCTTAAAATTAGCAATAATGCAGCTATAGGATTTATTGACAAATTGTTTCTACAGTGACTACATATCTATTTTGTAAATAATATAAACTCCAGCAACCTATCTTAAAATAGGAGGAAAATATACCTTAGGATAAATCATTAATATATAAATAATGGCTATAACTATTTAGCTATTCTAATATACATGGGAAAAAGTCTTTGCAGTCTTGCACTAAGAGGAGTTTCAGATGGACAGCAACATCAAAAGACCATATCAGCAAATATTTTATTAATAAATCATCTGGTTAGAAGGAAATACATAAGGAAGCATGAAATGAATTATTTTCAACAAACATATGCTTGAAAGAAGAGGAAGACTCAAACAATATAATCTTTTTCATAAGTAAAAAATTGCTAATAAAAATATATATAATCAATGTCTTGACCATTTTTTTCAAAAACATAAATGAATGAACTAAACGAATTTGGACAGTAAAATAATTTAATTATATCCATGTGATGTAGGAAATCCTTTCATCAGCAGCTTTTAAGTTACCCATCCACTTGAGTGTGATCTCTTACACTAAAATGTTAATGTAAAGTGCTCTCTCTCTCTAATTCTGTTTGCCTATCTCTCTCTCTCTCTCTCTCTCTCTCTCTCTCTCTCTCTCTCTCTCTCTCTCTCTCTCTCTCTCTCTCTTTCTGTTCCAGCTGCTGGATTCAGTTGCTTTTTTTTTGCTTGAGCAGAGGACTGTGATCTGTGAGGCTACCCCTAAATAAATTACCCTTTATTATACTCAATTCTGAGCTAGTGTGGGATTTCTTTTTAGCATCCATCTTCATAATGTTTATACATTGGAGAGTTTTCTTCAAAAGAACAAATCCAATCTCATATTTATAATATCTTGTCCTGAGGCAATAGAATATTATGATAAAAATGTCCCTTAACTTAGAAGAGACTAGAACTTTTTGTTGACCTTACATTCAGAGTTAATGTTATAACTGTGAACACATAAGACTTAAAAAAGCTAAAGCAATGTGTACTCAGCCTGTTTACTTAATCTGTCTTTGAGAAAACAATGTAGCAATTAACTGTACTTGCCTTTAATTTCCCAAGTAATAAACTTTTGCATCCTAAATTAGTGCACAGATTCAATCTTAAATAGTATTCTCTTCAATATCCCTGGCTCATGATTCTCTGTGTGTGTGTGTTTTGTGTATGTGTGTGTCTTAATTTTTAATAATAATTTACTGAAAATAGAAAATATGGGTTAGAAGAAATATTACAATTGAATATCATATAAATGTTGAAGACAACATGTAGAATCAGCTTGACATTTATAATAGTGTTTATTTCCTGAAACAGCTAAAATCCTAAATTATATCTTGAATTCTATTAAAGATTTCTCCAGAATATCACTTATTTTTATCCCAAAATATTTCCTAAACTATTTAATAAATGTGAGAGTGATGTGGGAGTGTCATATATCAATCTGTTGATTTCATTGGTTAATTAAATCAAGAAACTGCTTGCCCTGATAGGTTAAAACATAGGTGGGAGGAGTAAACAGGAGGAAGTGAGGTAAGACTCCTCAGGTCAGACTCTGCTCTGCTCCCGGAGAGACTCTACAGCTCTGCTCTCTGGAGCAGAGACGCCAGGCTCTGCTCTCCCAGGCAGCTCTGACCCAGGATGGACGGAGGCTAGAATCTTCCCGATAAGTGCACCTTGGGGTGCTTACACACATCATTAGAAATGGGCTAGTCCAGGTGCGAGAATTTGCCTGTAAGGGCTAGAGTTCATGGGCCAAGCAGTATTTAAATGAATACAGTTTGTGTGTTGTTATTTTGGGCATAAGCTAGCAGGTGGCCGGGGTGCTGTGGATGCAGCCCCACCGCCGCTCCTATTAATACATGAGAGCAGTTTTCTTTTTAAAATCTCTCTTTCTTTCTCTCTCTCTCTCTCTCTCTCTCTCTCTCTCTCTCTCTCTCTCTCTGGCACACATGCACTTGTCACAAACATACACAAACATACACACACATGGAGCAACAACAACATTCATACACACATGACAACATTAAACTGACACAAATTTAGACTCATACAACAAGAAGAAAACATAAACAATGAAGAGAGAAGAGATTACATAGACACTTCATAAAACTGTATACTGATAAATGAAAGAGGGGAAGTAGAAGAGGGAAAGTAAGGTTTTACAAAATTTCTCATAAAAGTAGAGTATTTCTTTATTTTGTAAGCTGCAAAAAAAGTGGACATTTCAAACTGACCCAGTAGAATGTTGATAGAACTGTCGTTTCATCAGTTTTTTGATATTTAACACTTCTATTGTTTATATGAGACATAGTAGTATTCTGAAGAATAATACAGTTTTGCTCAGTCTCTTAATACTCCAGTCATATATTAATAACAGTAAAAATGTGATAATTATGTTCAAGTTTTTATATTTTTCAGTTCTTGGAATGTTCATGGAAGTATATTTTATATTTCAAGTTATCAATGATAAATGTGGCTAGTCATAAAATTGCAAAGATGAATAAATAAGACTGTCAATATTCCATGACACTTGAAATATTTAGATTACCTTTGTAAAGACTTGCATGACTGGCTTTTGTAGTTGGAAGCTGCTAATTCATTTCCGGACCAGTCCAACCCAAAATAATCACATTGAAACTATATTAATTAAAATATTGCTTGACCAGTGACTCTAGCATATTCCTAGCTAACTCTTACAACTTAAATTAACCAATTTATATTAATCTGCATATCACCATATGGTTTTGGCCTACCAGTAAAGTTCCATCCAGTGTCTGGTGTCTCTCTCTTGCGGGGATTACATGGCTTCTCCCTGACACTGCCTTCTCTCTACTCCTCTACCTGCTTGGGATTTCTGCCTTTCTTTATTCTGCTCTGCAATAGGTCCAAAGCAGCTTCATTTATTAACCAATGGTATACACAGTATACAGAGTCCCCACAGTATACAGGTGTGCCACAACACCTTTCCTTTTCTGTCTAAATAAAAAGGAAGGTTTTACCTTTACTATAGTAAAATTAAATATAACAAAACCAGTACCAAGCAAAAATTAGTTATAATATTCATATTACTTTATCTTTTATCATAATCAAGGAAAACTATAGTTATAACGATCTATTCTTCACCTCCATCAAAGATTCCAGAAGGATATAACATTACCTAAATAAAGAGGAAGTGCATTGTAAGCAACTTCCAAAACTCTAGAATTGACAGAGACATCACACTGCCTGGACAGGCACCCATAGTTCTTCTGTAACATTGTTGCACCCATTTTCAGCCTACAGACCCATAGTATCCAGTAGACTTTTCCATGAAGCAGGAAATTTCAAAGACATTTTCGCCTATATTGGCAGTTTTTCACTTTCTTCTGTTTCCTAAATAATGTCTGACAGACTCTGTTATGAAGCAGAAAACCCAGAGACCATTTCACTTTTAGGCAGGTTCAGTAGTCATTTTTCTGTGGTTCTTGCATGTCCAGTTTATAGATCATAACCTCAAGCAGTTCAGGCAGGATCTTTCTCGTATGGCTAGAAAAATCCATAAAGAGCTTCTTCGAGGCCCATCTTCCTCTTGAAGTAAATTGATGCTCCAGGAGCAAATGTGTCTTATTATCATGAAAAGTCCTAAGTTCTTAAAATGCCATATTTTAAATGCCATATTCCATAGGTCTTTGAAAGGTTTCAAGATTATCTATGTAACTGAAATATATCTATATATATTTACAAATCCTAACTAACACGACTACAATTTTGACTATTATAGATGCCTATCAATTAACGTATATTTCTTAATTATACATTATATTTTTAAATAAACTGCACAACAACAACACATTAATCAAGAGCACAGCAGAAATATACATGTAGCAAAATTGTTCATAATTTGTATCATTAATAAGATTATTGGTTATTTATTAAGCAATGGTATTCACAGCATACAGAGGGGATTCCCACACCAGTTTTTAGAACAGATGATAATAAAAGACACAGGTGTAATACATTTTACATAGTATTAGATTTTAACTGATAAACAAGGTATGTATCAACTCATTATTAATTTGCTGTATTTTGGATTTTAACTGACAAGCAAAGGCATGTGTATACTCACAATTAACTTATCTTTAAAACATTCCTATAATCTCTCAATTGAAATATAATAGAATCATGCCTTTACATTAAAAGAGTATTTCACATTTTTTTTTATTGCAAACAGAAAGATGTATATCAACCCAAAGCAAACATCCTAAGAGTGTAATGTATTTATGGCACAAAGGATGCTATAAGCAAGACTTTGAGACTCTGATTTACAAGAATGGTCTTTGTTTAATGAGCTAACAAATTCCTTGAAAGCATGTTTTCTCAATCCCAGCATACAGCAAGCAAATAAAAACAAATCCCAAAATGGAAAACCGGTACTGCCTTTCTATCTTTAACTCAGTCTGAAGACAATAATTGGCCTGATCCCAATGCACAGAATGTTGATGAGGAATTTAAATGGCACATTATTACATCCTTTGTATTGGAGAGAATGTATTACTGTTATATCCTCTCTTGAATGTCTTTCTTTCTGATCATAAAATAGTTGCTACAAATGTAAATATAGCAGGAAATATGGTGAAATTATTTCATAATGTATTATGTTTTCTCATGAATAGTTTATTTTATTAAAAGCAGAGTTTGTTGGCAGAATAAATTTAAAGTTTTGTCTCTAGAAAAAAATTGCTATGTAAAACACTTTAAAATTTAGCATGAATTTTGAATAGTATACCTAGCTCTATTTCAAGGAACACTTATAAATTTTTCCAAAGTATATTACGATGTACATGAAAAGATGTTTTTTACTCTAGAACAAATGAACCGAATCTTAGACTGCTTTATCTTTTAGCAATAATATAATTTTATGAAATTACTAAAAATTAGGATGACAATTTAAAATTAAGTATTTATTCAGCCAAAATATAAGTAAATTCTGGCTGTGGTGACACTTGCCTATAATCCTTGCACTTGGGAGTCAGAGACAGGCAGATCTCTATGAGTTCAAGGCCAGGGTAGTTTGCAAAGCAAGTTCCAGGAAAACCAAGAATGTCACAAAGAGAAACCCTATATCATCTCCCTCATCAGAAAATAAACATAAGCCCACCAATATGCTTCAGAAAGGATAAAAGGGGCTTTGCCATCAAGTTTCAAGTAAGCAGGGAGTTTGTGTTCCATGATCATTTTGAAAGTCAAGACTGACTCTCTTAATCTTAGAGCATATTGTCTGATATTACTACTGACTCTTGCCTTTTCATTTTCAAAATCAGTTGCTAAAGAACCCCAAACCAGAGGAAATGCAGCTGGACACAGGATAGAAGTTTAATAACTTAGATACCTTTTACCTAGTGAGATAAAGGATGAAAGAACAGATGGGGATAATTTCCTGGGATAAAGTCCCAGTCCTTCTCTGTCATTCACAAACAGTTTCAATGTTAATTATCTACTTATCTCCTCTCTATTACACCAGCTTCACTTGATAAACAGTACAAATTGGGCTTTCAGACCCATTACAGGACCAGAGTGCTCTTACTAGAATCAGTAATGACTTTATTGACTTGAGGATGCTTTATCTAAAGCTGAGCACTTTTGGAAGTGGAAAGGAAGTGATCAAACATTAGAGGAGGCTCTAGCCTGGAAACCAAATTTTCCTAACTGGATCAACTTTTCAGACTTTGTTCTACTTGATTTCCAAGCAACTCTTTAATATTCTTTACAACTCCCTTCTTGAAATTTATACTGTACTCAGACTTCTATTTTGTCACCCACTACCCTCAGGCTACTGATGTAAAGACATCTGTGTAGGATCACATTTTATCTTTGAGATATCCTCAAATTTTAATATTTGGGTTTAATTTAGACAGAAAACTAAAATCTGAAAAAGTGCTTGAGAACATTTTGAAGATACTTTTAACTCTAAGATAATAATAACATAAAATAACTATAACTTAACTTTTAAAGTGGTGAAAGACAAATTGAAAATGATGTAAAGACATAAAAATTAAGATATATCTAGCTTTGTAAAAATATATTTCAATGTCCCGAGTATTCTCATCTATACTCAATCATCTTAATTATGTTCTTGAGTATAAATATGTGAATGTATCTACAGATGTTCAGAAAATCTTTGACCATTAGATCACAGTTTTAGTAGTATAACCTTTGAAGTTTCACTTTTACATTAATGTTTAAGAAATGTAAATCTCTAAATTGTGTACTTTTGATAGATGATGTGAATACAAAGTATATTTTGTAAACTCTACATACAGGCAGTTGTTTTTTATTGAATGAGTGTATTGATTTTATATATCTGAAAAAAGCAAACTTCAAGTTAATGCTTTCATATTTTATACTATTCTTTTTCATCTATTTTTATTTATAGTCACAAGAAAGGTAAGATGAAACAGAAAGAGCTTGTAAACATCTATTTTGTCTTTTGTGCAGGATATCACAATCTAACATTTGTCTCTATTTTACTTCTTTTTTAAGTTTTTATTTTATTTTAAATGTCAACTACAGTTTTCCCTCCTCCCACTTCCCACCATGTTCAGTCCAAACAACAACCCTTCATCCGCTCTTCAGAGAAGAAAATCCTTCCTATGTGAAGTCAGTAAAATCTGACATATCAAGTTGAGACAGGACTAGGCTCCTGAGCAAATAGTCTTCCACAGGGAATGGACTCAAAAAAATACAGTTCAGGCACTAGGGATACATCCTGGTCCCATTGTCAGTGGCCCCAAAGACTGCCTAAGACAAAGAATTGTTAACCAAATTCAGAGGGCCTAGTTCAGTTCCCCATCTATCATTATAGAGTCAGTGAGCTTTCACTAACTCTGATCAACTCTCTGAATATTTTCACCATCATGATCTTGACATCTTTGCTCATATATTCCCTTTTCTTTCTCTTCAGCTAGACGCTGGGTGCTCAGACCTGTGCTTAGCTATAGATCTCTGCATCTGTCTCCATCAGCTGCTGCAGAAAGTTCTATGATAACAAGTAAGGTAGTCTTCATCCTGATTACAGGGGAAGGTCAGTTCAGGTACCTTCCCCACTACTTCTTGGACTCTGCTGAATTCCTGGGAAATTCGTCTTGCACCAATTTGGAATTATGATTAATAAAAGGGTTATTTATTTAAAGAGAAAAAAATTTACAGATCACCATCCTAGACAACAGCCTCCTGCACGACCAGGAAAAGTGTCTGATAGCTAGAAGCGGAATTTGAAGCAAGCAAGAGAGCGAGAGGGCTGCCATTGCTCATTTTTAAAGCAAAAGATACCACACCCCAATGGACTGGTATCTCAAAGGCTATTGGCTGAAGTAGCAAAAGTAGCTCCGGTAGCAGATCAGATTCCAGGTGACTTCTCTTTTTAAAAGTACTTTTTTTTTTTTTTTTTTTGAATTTTCGAGACAGGGTTTTTGGTTCCTGTCCCGGAACTAGCTCTTGTAGACCAGGCTGGCCTCGAACTTACAGAGATCCGCCTGCCTCTGCCTCCTGAGTGCTGGGATTAAAAGTACATTTTACATATATATTTTGATCATGTCCCTCCATTCTCCCCAGCTCCCTACACCCAACCTCATATTATTTCTCTCAAAAAAAAAAAAACAGAAAAAGAAAAAAAGAATAAAAGTAAAAATTTAAAAAAAAGAAAAAGAAAAGAAAATCAGCAACAACAACAACAAAAAAAACCTTGTCAATTCAGAGACCAAGCAGAGAGCTTCCAGTTTTGAGATTATGGATTAGGGCCCTCTTATTTTCTTCTTCTCTTTAGGACTGAGCAGCTACCATGTCCTATGTCTCTCAAGGGTACAGAGGAAACTTTTGAGTGCTCATATTCCAAACATTTAAGCCAGTGAAGTCAATATTCTCCTGTATTCTTTTATGCCGAGACCTGTAACACAACTCCTATAACTGTGACTCTTTGGCTTTTGTCATTTTCCTCTTTCCTTTCTAATTCTCTACTATGTTAGAGTGTCAATGACTCACTGAAATCTGAATAAGTACTAACCTGAACTTTTAGACTCTCCTGCTTTTAGAGGCATGGGTTATGATAAGCCCTAGTTTTTTGTTTTGTTTTGTTTTGTTTTGTTTTGTTTTTAAAGAATTCACCTCATACTATGCATTTGACCACAGCAAGAGATAATGGATAGAGGCAATAAAACTTTGAATTTCCATGAGGCTTTATTAGAGAGAAAACATACTCATACACATTATCACACTTTCAACTGCTCAAATTCCTTAGAACTTGCTTAATGGCTTCACAGGCAAAACAATTATCTCTATCACTGAAAACTGGGCTACTCATTCTCCAGAGCAAAATTAATAGGTATCATTTAATGGTCAGTGCTGTTTCTGACCTTTCCATGACTCTGGGGCATGAGAACTGTTTGTTCCATCTAGTGTACTTACATTGAAAGCTGCTGCTAACAACTTGCATTTAGCATTGATTTTTGATAACAGAAGGTTTTTCACAGCAAGGTCAGCACCCTCAGTGTGGTATGGTGGAAAGGATACAAACTGTCAATATTATGAAAATGAAACCCCAGAGACAGATGTTAAAGAAAATGCAGCAATCTTTGCTAAGGCTTTAATACATCCTTTCTGAATTCAAGATAGCCCATAAATTTTCAACCAAATAAGCTGCTAGAAAAGAAATTTAAAAGCAAATAATGGCTATATCAGCAAAGGAATGTAATTCATTGACCTGATGATGGTTTCAAGACAAACAAAACATAAGGAGAAAAGGAAAGAGTTGATAATTTAAGATTCTTATGTCTAAAACATAAAGTATATTTTTACTTAAAGAAAAATTTGATGCTTATTTTTAATGAATATATATATACATATATTCATGAATATATGTGTATTTCAACAAAGATGAAATGGTATATAGTAAAACTATTTCAACTCAAAAATAGTTATCACACAAAGAAGCAAATGCATGCAACTATAATAAAAACTTGAGGAGGCAGGAATTTTTTTTTTCAATAAAAAAAAAGAACTTCTACTCTGGTGGAAATAAGCATGATCATTCCAAAAAAAAAAAAACAAAAAAAAATTATAAGCAGATAAAAATTGTCTTGTCAGGTCATGTTTTTTTTTATCAGCAATTTACGATCCTTTTAAATGTCTCATCTAATACTAACAATCATATTTTTAAATTATCAGGAAATGTCTTTCTGGAATTAAGCAGTTTGCAGTCATTCTCATTAACAACTCTCAAAACAATAATTACATATATTATAATCAATCTTTTATTTAAATTTAAATTTGCTGTGAAAATAAAGTGTTAGATAAAATTTGTTTTCTAGGGTTTTACTTTTTAACACAGTGCTCTGAAAGTAGTGAGTGAGAGGCTTTATAATTCCATACCTATCACATCTTTCTGTGGATGAATATAAGACACTCAATACAACATCATATCTACCAGTAGCTAGTCTATTAAAAAGTCAAGTTCTAGTGGGAAGTGGAGATTGAACACATACATTTAAAACAAAATTTTTAAAAGACATTAAGTCAAGGTGCATTAAGTCTAGGTACATTAAGCTTGTTGCAAATGTCATAAACAAAATGTCACTTTCTGGATCTCTATAAATGAAATCTCTCTGCTAAGCTCCATTTTCTCAAACATCCCTGTATTTTATCAATCTTCCACAGATTCTCATGATTAGAAACTGCTAATGCTAGTGCCTCAGAATTGCTAGTGAGAGAAAGAAACTGCCCATGACATTTACATTTTTAGGTATGAGCCTAAACTTAAATGGCGGAGTCGTCTCTCCAGCTTGGCATTGACTTTTTAAAGGTGGCCTTATAAGGAAATCTGAGTTTTCAGACTATCATTATTAAAATTTCTCTCCAAAATACACTATCACTTGCCCACTTTGAAAGAAAATATAAAAAAACAACATGCTTATTTTCATTAATTTCAGTTAACATAAATATTATTAACTCAAAAGTAGCTTCTAATATAAATTAAATTTTATAATAGACAACAAAATAAAATAACATATTATAACCATAATATTTCCATTTTATTCACTTATAAATTACTACAAAATTTATAATTTTTCTGACCAACATTAGTTATATATTGTTAGTTCTTTTCATTATACAAAAGAACAATTTAGTGATATCACTTATTTGACAAGACCTGAGACATCTTAATAGACAGCATAACTTTTAGAAAAGTTAAAAACAGTCAGAAAGCTTGCAAGCTTCCATCAGATAAAAAATTTGTCAGCTAGATTAAATTATTTAGTTTCCCAAAACAAATAATTCTTTTTACAAATGCTCAAAATAGCATTCTGAAAGCCATTCATTCAATGGAAATAGAAAGTCTATTATTTTATATTTATTTAAAAGATGAATGCTGTACAGTATATATTTAATATAGATTAGATTGAATTACTAATGCAGAACAGTAGTCCTTTGAAAGTACATTTGGAGTGATGAGGAATATATGATGCCTGCATATGTAAAGTGAGTTTTCATAATAAAACAATAATAATTATAATCAAAATCAATTTCAAGTGCTCCAAATCCATTCAGATTATTACACTGGCCGAAATAATGGGAAATTAAAAGGGTTTAAAATCCATTTAAATCTTGTGTACTTTAAATATCATACTTTATCACATTATGTAAATTATATGTCTGCAACATAGTCGAGTTTAACAGCCTCTTATCTCTTTATGCAAGTGATGCTGGTGACTTACTACACACTTTGTAATGAATGCATAAAATAATAATATTGTAGGCAAACATCCCATCTCACTGGCAGATGGCATAAAAAGCTGTTCAAGAACCTTTTAAAAGTAAGTTGAAATAGTCTGATAATGAATAAATAGCACATGTTGTCAATGTAAATTTGAGAAACAGCACACTTGCAATCGTTTCCCTTGAAAGAAAATGTCAACTAAATTTGTATCAGTATACTTATTTAAAGCTTAATCTTGTCATGATTTTAAATAGGTAATAAATAGAAACTTCCACTATATTTATTGTAGTCTTGTCAAAGACAAACTTAAGCGATTTATATGCACATAACTAAAAAGAAATCAAAATGCATAGAATATTGAAAAACAACCTTGTTATTGTCATTCAAATCAATTGTCTATTTTTAATAAAATAACAGTTTTACATGTTTATAAATGTTTTCAAAGTATATTAATATTCCTATAGCTATTTTTGGACAGTGTTGATGGTTTAATCCAGGGCATTGTACATGGTAGTGTTATACTCTAGAGTTATATCCCCAATCCCTCACAAATTAATTCCTAGTAATTTTCTTCTGTTATTAAACCCCTAAATTAAAATAATATCACATGAATTATTAGTTCTTTAAAAATCCTTTATACTTTTCTATTGGTTATAATAAATTCTTTATTGTGAAAAATATGTTTTGCCCTTAGGTTCAAATTTATGCTTTTATTTGGAGACATACTGTATTATATTTATTCTCTTCCATGGTCCCCATGCTCCCAATTTACTCAGGAGATCTTGTCTACTTCCCATGTAGATTAGATCCATGTATGTCTCTCTTAAGGTCCTCATTGTTGTCTAGATTATCTGGGATTGTGATTTGAATTACTGGTTTTCTGTGCTTTATGTCTAAAAACCATGTATGAGTGAGAACATATGATATTTCTCTTTCTGGATCTGGGTTACCTCACTCAATATAAAGTTTTCTAGATTCATCCATTTGTGTGCAAAATTCAAGATGTCATTATTTTTTTCTGTTGTGTAGTACTCCATTGTGTAAATGTACCACATTTTTCTTATCCATTCTTTTGTCAAGAGGCATTTAGGCTGTATCTAGGTTCAGGCTATGACAAATAATGCTGCTCTGAACATAGCTGAGCACATGTTCTTGTGATACAATTGAGAATCATTTGGGTATATACCCAAAAGTGGTATTGCTGCATCTTGCAGAAGGTTGTTTTCTGATTTTCTGATAAATCACCATACTGATATCCAAAGGGGCAGTACCAGCTTGCACTCCCACCAGAAATGCAGGAGTGTTCCCTTTACCCCACATCCTCTCCAGCATAATAAGTTGTCATCTGTATTTTTGATCTTGGTCATTCTTACAGGTGTAAGATAGAATCTCAGAGTTGTTTTGATTTGCATATCTCATATGGCTAAGGATGTTGAGCATTTCCTTAAGTGTCTTTCAGCCATTTTGCATTCCTTTGTTGGGAGTTCTCTGTTTAGGTCTGTATTCCATTTTTTATTGGATTATTAGTTTCCACCTTGTCTAATGATCAGAGAGTTTGGAGGTTACTCATATGATCAAGTGTAGCAGAACATGTCCCAAACAAAGATGTGATAACAATAAAATAGCTTAGTCTAGGAAATCCATGCCAACCTCACAGGTGGCCAGGATATTCAAATGTATTTCTGCTCCTTTTTTGGTAACTATAAGGTCAGCTAGGGAAGGGCAGTCTTCAGCATATATGACCTAGAGTACTTTATCTAGATAACATAATGCTATTTATTTGATGTCTCAGAATGCTAAAGTGATTGACTGTGTGAGTTATCCTTTGTATCATGTTAATAAAGCCTTTTGTTAGCCCCCCCCCCCATTTACATTGGGTATAAAAGCTGTGGAAATATAAACACAGGTGCTTTTAGGATTTCAGTGATCACTGGAATACCCTCCTGGTATTTTTCTATATTTTTGTCTTATTATTTTTATGTGTCTTCATACTCTTTACTTATATTTCTAAAATTTCAGTTTCCCTACACTGGTAAAAGGTGATTCTGTCGAGAACAGTCTTCGACAATTATTATAAATATACCATTTTATGCATAACGTAGAATCTCTTTTCTCTTGTACAGACTTTATATTTTTTCAGTCCTCATCTTCTCTGATGTTGCTTATCGTTTCCTTAAGTTTATGGGTCTCCAATGAAAGTCTAGGTGTTACAATATTGCTCTTCTCTTCTGATTAAATAAATGATGAGATATTTGTTATACATTTAACAACAGTAGCGGGTTATCAAAACTTGACAGTAGCATAGACCCTGTGCTATGTCAGGCAAAACTAAGACTTTAGCGTATGATGTGATCATTATCATCCTACGGCTTTCTCTGTACAATTTTTATGCATATACTACTGACCCTTCTATAATATTACAGACATGAACTATGATATCAGGATATTTATAACTTTTAAGATAATATTTTATAAATAAGGAACATCTACATTCTGTGGGTAAGGCATTGGACTCTGTCAAGTTACGTTCATTTATGTTTTATTAAATATACTCATATTGATGAAAAGAAGGTGAAAATGGTACAAGATTTTAACATAATTTACTCTTCTCCCTCATAACAAATTATTAAATAATAGATGCAATATTTCATATACATATTAAGAAAGAATCTTATCAAAATAATCTGAAACATTATAATAGTAATTGAATATTTAACTTTGATAAGGTTTAAACAAATGAATAAATGTTTAAAAATATATTGCATAAATGTGATTTCAAAACCAATTTATTTTGTATTTTTCATATGCATTAAATCATCTTCATTTAAAATTGAATTGCTGAACTTGCAGTCTCTATCATTTGTTCTGTTTATTTAATGTTGATATATGAAATATCAGCAAAGATACTTTGCATTCCTCATTAAAACATTTAAGTCTTATTATTTAAATAATATTTTTACTGAATTTTGATCATTTTAAATAATTTTTGGTACATTTCTTTATATAGTACACAGTCAAAGAAATATAAACTTTTAGTGATATAATTACTATATTTCCATTAAGACATATTTGTTTTAATATGAAAAGGAAAATTTAAGATATTCTTGTAATCTTAAATCCAATATATTCAATGAATTATTTTGATAAATATATCCAAAAAAATTAAAAATTATTAATTCAAGAGCCATAGAAAATCTGCTACTAATTCTTCAAATCATTTTTTATTGCTAGTTTCTTTACAAATTCCCAGAGTGTTAAAAAGAAAAGAAAAAATAAACAAAACTAAAAAATGTAGGTAACTGATTCACAAATAATCAAACAGTGTTTTCATTTAGATAGTCCTTCCTTCTTGCGCAATTTGTTATCAATACAGTTAAAATCTGAATAGGGAGAGGAAAACAACTCACCATGTGCTGGAGATTAGGACTAGAGTGCCAGTTTTTGTTTACAAAGTGGTAAAAGGTCAGAACTAGGAATCCATTGTATTGGCACAACATTTTCATGGAAGATAGAGAAGTAAAAAAGAAACAGAAGATTAATACTACAGTAAATGAGATAAGCTGTTCTTGTAATTTAGCAAATACTGTTTTTGAATTAATGTTACTATTTATATCATAGAAAGTCATTCATTTCCTTCATACTACTTTTCTTGCTATATGTCACAGAGGAGAGAAGTGTCAATGATAAATAAAATTAGCATACAACAAAGAAAATATTGCAATATTTTAAATAGATTTAGACAATGAAAGTTAATATACTCAGTATATATTTCAGGAAGACTGAAAACTTACCAGAAAATGAATAAAAGAATTGATGGATTTAGTCTTTTTCTGAATCAAATTCTTTTAATGTCACACTAATTGAGCAAATGAATCTCTGTAACAAAAGATGGTGCTGGCCTGTGACATCAAAATCATTAGTTTTTATTTGGCCTTAGAGCAATTTAAAATTTTTTGAATGCTTGTGGAATAAACACAAATCACATCTATCAGAATACAATGTCATTTGCTATTTTCCTTGCAAAATTGCAACAACTCATGTATGTCCCAGTCCACTGCACTGATAACATATGCTCTCTGAATACAAGGTTCATGCAAATCAAGGCTCAAGTCATGGTTTTAAGAGGTGTCATCATGAAGTAACTCGACTTGGGTTACATGCTCATGTTTTTGCACGACACTTTGGAATGTGTATGCCTGTATCTCTGAGTTGGCAAAAGTGTTGTGCTGAAGTTCAGAATTTATAGTTTCACATGCAGGGTGAATACCATATCTTTCACTCCATTAGCAGCTGCCAGCGTCATTTTGGATTTGACATTCCCTATCTAATCTGACACCAAATAGCTAATCTCCTTAGCCTTTAAATTTCTGATGTGTCATATTGCATTACATTTCTGCTGTCACATTCCATCACTGTATGTTTTGTCACATAGAAAAACCAATGTAATTTGGCATAGCAAAAAATGATGGGATCCAACAGAGTTAACACAGTGCTTGTCAATGGAGCAGAAATACAGAAAATTACTTCAAACGTGGAAATACTAACTTTTGATAAAATAGTGGCTTAGTAAATGCAGTTGTCCATATAACATATACTAGTTAAGTTGAGATGCATGGGTAACTCAAATGCTATATTTAATACCATTTAATAGAAATTTTAAATAGGAAGGAAAATGATTTGTAACAATGCCCCTCCCAATTAAAACAGTTTGATTTTACTTCAATTTGAATGTTTTTTTGGGGGGAGGGGGATGTCTTGAAATGTGTCTCATAGTCATATCATTTTAATTCTGGACAGAAATGTTAATAACTATTCTAGGTGTATTTACATAAAAACATTGTCTTTAAAATCAAAATATTGAAATTTAACAAGTTTAAAAGAGTATTAACTTATTCTGAGGAAAATATTGTGTTGAATTTTGAATTGAAACAAGCAAAATATAAACAGTGTATATGTAATAAGGTCTTCTATAGATCAAGGCATAATCTATATTTATCTTTATTTTGCTTGCTTTTGCTTTCATAATAAAGATATTTATCTTTTATACATGCTTGTATAATCTCAGAATAACATTGCTATTCTGGTAAAATGATACTTTTGATATTAGTTTATATTCAGAAACAGTAAATAGATACAAACGTAATTTATTGAAAATGATAATAAATGAATTCATACTTGGAACACTATATAAAATAAATTTGATGATGGAAATCATCAGTGTTACATGATTGACAATTTGAAGAATTCTCATGTTACAGGGAATTGTCAGTTGACAGAAACAGAAAGTGGGAGTGCATAGCCAAGTAAGAGCTATAGATAACAGTCAAGTATTAGTCAGTGATCATTATGCAGAAATATCCCATACAGTTCAGTCCCCTAATACTGTAACTGATGGGAAATGAATTCTACATTATTTATCTCCCATTATGCATTATTTCAATATGTATATAAATATGTATATTTGTGCATGTATAAATATGTGATTTCAAGGAGCTTGGAATAAGGACTAATATTAAATCTTTATGTATTGCTTATGGCTTTGTGTGATTTTTATTTAATTATTTTCACGGTGTTTAGTGTTGTATTCTGCTTCAGTACTATCATCGGGAGCATTCTCATCTGAAGGACACTGAACTGTGTTGTACAACAGGATAATGACCACTTACAAAGGCTACTAATTGCTGGGGCATTCATGCCAGAAAAACTGCCCCATGGAATAAATGTAATATTATCAAATCCCAACTAATTGTTGATTGTTATAACAATCAACATTAATTTGATTTTGGTCTTTTAAATACTTAATGAATGTGGAAGCCACTGTTTATCTCTGTTTTTAAAGCTTGTCCTCTGACCGTAATCATTTCCCATTTTCTACAGAAAGATCTCTTACTTACCTAGGGACTGTGATTCATAACTATCCATTTCCAGTTTTAAAAGTTTCCTCTTTCTTTAAGCAAACCCAAGAATTAACTTGTATTATGATCATTCAAATATCCTATAAAAAGGAAAAAGTTATCAATACACATGAATATGATTGCTAACCAGAGGAGTAACATTTGCTGTTCAGAGGCAAATGAGATTGAATATAAACAAGTCAGTATGGAAAAAAAATGCAGTTGATCTTGCTCACACTGCAAGACTGATTGATGTATGCAAATTATAATGATTATGAGAAGGTCTGGATGGTGCAAGTTCAGACCTGATTACAATTTTCCTGGGGCTCTTTTAAGCACTATTAGCAGTCATTTATTATCATCTTCTGTATGTGAAGTAGCATTTGGGGAGTATTAGGTAAACAACTTTGGATTATACAAGGAAGGTACCTGCATCCACGTAGAAAATAGCAAAGAATGCACTCAACATTAGAGATCTTCAGGTGAGACTTCCAGTTTTTCACCCAAAATAATGTTTCAATCAGTGTACATTTAAAAGTGACTTGATTCATGATTTAATTATTTATATTATGTTAAAGGTTTCATGAGTCTGTTAAAACACTTGAACACTGAACTAGATGGAGTTTGACACCATGCTAGTGGGTTAGGTTTGCTCACTTTTGTTTCTGTTATAAACTGTTTCTTACCTCTTCTGAAGTGAAAGTTAGATTTTTGGGACAACAACTTATTTAAACAAATCAAACAATGTATGGGAAAAGAAAAAAATATACATATACATATATACATGTATTAAGAACTTAATTTCCATATTATGTCATAAAATATGAAATATGGATTATGCGATGGTTCAACAACTAAGAACACGTGCTGCACCTACAAACTAAGTTCAGTTCCAGGAAACCACATTGGGTGACCAACAAACACTTCTAACTTTGGTTTCAGGGCACTGGACTCTTCTAGACAGTTGAAATCACATGCACAAATTCACAAAGAAACACAAGTGCATACATCTAATTAAAACAAAGCTACTTTTTAAAAGTTATTTTTTCATTTTTTAATTATGATGTAATTGTTTGATTTCCTTTTCTTTCCTCCCTTCAAGGTCTCCCATGGAGCCCCCTTGCCTTATTTCAAATGAGTAGCTTACATTGTATTATTTATGCTCACAAACATATTCTTACATACCATGATCACATAAATACAACTTGCTGTTATACATTGTTAACTGTATGTATGATTTCAGGGCTAATCATTTTGTATTAGTCAATAGAGTGCTCTTCTGTGAAAAAGACTTTTCCTTCGGCTCTCAGTTTTGCTTACATGCCTGTAACTCTTTGTGTAAAGTTGAGGTTTACAATTAATCTGTTAAGTAAAGAATATGATAGGGACTAAAGAAATGTCTGATCTGATAAAACAACGTAATACTCTTACAGAAGACCAAATTTCAACTCCAACGATCAACATGATGACTAGACCCTTTTCTAGCTCCAGTTCCAGAGGATTTAAGGCCCTATTCTGTAATCCTTGGGTATTAAACATTCATGATACACAGACATGCATGCTAGCAAAACATGTAGACACGCATTAAACAAGCACAAATGTTTTTATAAGAATATGATAGGTGACCATTGTCTGGTGGCACCATCCTCGAATACCTGAATTGTGGAGTGAGAGGCATGATGGGGGTTGCATATCCAGGTGATTTTGATCTGCACAATAATACCGGCATGAAAACATTGGATACATGATGTTCCAGCAAAGGATAGACTATAACCCCAGCAGGGGTGCTCTTATTTCTATTAAAGTGTATTTATATTTCTCAAAAGGTAACTTCAAAGTTAGGAGTTTTAAAATAGCTTGAAAACTTTAGAAATAGCAGTGTATAGTGTTACCAAAGACATGGATAAACTGACAGAATTTCTTTTCTTCAAGATGCTTCACTTTTGAAATTAATGCAAAATTCTAGAAAGAGTAGTAAAAAAATTTATTATGGCACACTCTCTATAATCCATTTACTTCTACTTAATCAGAATTTTTCTCAAAACACAAATTCAGCAGTGAATATTTTGAGAAAACCACAATTTTTTTTCAATAGCTCATACAATGTAATCATTATTGCTGTAGATAAAAAGAAATGAAACATTTTAATTAGAGTGTTAGGTTGTAAGCTGAATCTAAGGAAAAGTTCATAAAATGGCCATTGGAAACAATGAAGTAAAAATAGATAAAATTAAATTTCGTTTAAGAAAACACTGCTGGGATCCTCATATAATTTCTTCATATGAATGTTACAATGAAAGTTTTACATTGTTGGCATTATGTATGTTTTTTAGTTATCAATTTTAATATATATCTTTTATCATATATATACATACATGATGTAAAATATTAATTTTTCATTATGAAATTCATTACGTAAGGATGTGATTTTAATACTGAGACCATCAGAAAACCTGATGTTTATTGCTCAAAGATTCAGTTTTATGACTTGAAAAGTATGTTATGTTAGTTACAGTTTAAATCAACTTTTGTGCCAGTGAGAAAATAAATAATAAAATTAAGTGAATTGTTGTTAAACAATTAAAGGTTTAGGTTATTATTAATCACTCCAGAAGTTAATTAGTAGTACACATTTTAGAGATACATAACTTATATTAATAGAGATTATTATTTATTACATGGAAACTCTATGCAACCAGTAATAACAGTCAGTGTATTTACATTGCTGTGAAAATACTAGACTTCAACTTTATACGTGGAAAAAAGTCTCATTAAAAATATCTTGTTAATTTTTGAGGATACTAAATACAAGGAAGATAGTGAAAAACAGAAACTAGCAAATTAAAGCATATACGTTTGGGAAGAAATTCAGGCCTACCACCTTTTATTTTGATATTTTTAAATAGAATTTCAACTCCTTCTTTAAAAAAATATGTAGACAAAGCAAAGGAATGAATCTTAGAACTGAGAAAAGTAAAGAGAAGTTTTTTTTTCTCCCTGCTTCATCTCTCTACAATTTTACTTCTGACAGACTATCTAATAACAAGGAAGGACCAAGAGAGCCAAAGTATTATGAATAATTTCAGTTGCAGAACAGCCTGAAGGAAACAGATACTGAAAAGAGAAGACTATGACTAGAATCCATTCTAATAGTGTCTCAGAGAAAGAACCGAGATGCAGAGTAATGAGAAAAGTTTAATGCAAGGGGAAAGACTAGATCTCAGTTGTAGGAAGATGGTCAAAAGAACCAGGCTATTTTAATGAGACAATGAGAAGATGTAATGGCTAAGATAACTAGATTGCACAGATACCTAAAGGAGAGAATTAAGTGGATAAACCATTGTAGAGAGGCACGGTGAGCATATATGCATGCACACATATACATACATGAATAATAACACATATAAAATATAATGCTTAGAGAGCGTGTCTCTTCCTTTAATCAGAATTTAGGTTTTTTTGGAGTTAAATAGTGCATTGAACAGATCATATAACGACTACTCTCTTATTATTGTTGAAATAATTCAATACTGTAGGCATTCAAATAATATTTTTATGGTTACTTTTTTTTAATTTTTGAGAATTTGTATTTTGGATATTGTACTTTTATCATTTTCAAACATCCCTCTCATTTCCCTAATATCCTCTTAATTCTCTGTCAATTTATGACCTTCTATTGTTTATTTAGTATTGTTATCTCTCTCTTTCTTCACATGCACGCACAGAGTATAACAAATACATATTTGTTTAGGCTTGAACATTGATATTTTAGCAATATAGTATGGGTTTCATTCTTTTCTCAGGAGTCATTATTGAATTAAGCTCTTCATAGATTGTTGGGCCTTGTGTAATATCCCCTTTTTACAGTTGCACTATTGTTCTTACTTCAGGGCTTGTTCAGGTGACCATATTGCTAAAAACATTTTTTCCAGAATAAAATAACCATTACAGAAATTCACAACTATTCAAAATTCCCAGAATGACTAACCAATGACTCTCCAACCCCAATGACTATATCTTAAGTACATAAAAGACCAAGAAAAATGAGGAAGGTATAGTGGAAAGATTATAAGATCCAAGGATGGAGACGTCTTCTGTGAGATAGTATGTTATAAATAATATCTGTATTACTTTATGCATGATAAACAATTTGGAGACAAAGTATAACTTAGAAAGTGAACTGATTACATGTAAATACCATTTATAAAAATATTTATACTTAGGTAAATTTCAATCTCAGAAAAAGTATGAGACGTTATATGACATGGATAATAGATTGTGTGTAAATGTATGTAATTCTGAATATTTTTAAGGGTTATGTTTTAGAACAATGGTGTTTTTTCAGATCTTTGGTAGATTTTTAAATTTGAGTTTAGAGTGTGATACATTGTTGGTCATGCAAAATTTTCATGGAGTTATTATGCTTCTGGTTGCAAAAGGAAACTGTGTTTCCTTGCTGCCCAGACCAAATAATCACAGAGAAACTATATTAATTACAACAGTTTGACCAATAGGTTAGGCATACTCCCAGCTAGCTCTTACAACTTAAATTTACCCATTTCTATTAATCTGTGTATCACCATGAGGCTATGGTCTACTGGTAAGTTTATGGCAAACTTCTCCTTCAGCAGATATATGGTGTCTGAGTGACTCTCTTCTTTCTCCCAGCATTTGCCTTATTTTATCCACCTAGCTCTATTCTGACCTGCCATAGGGCAAAGCAGCTTCTTTGTTAACCAATGGTAGTAAAACATAATCACAGTATGTAGAGGAGAATCTTGTTTTACCTGGACGGTCCTTTTCTTGTGAATTTGAAGGATGAAATTCACAGAGCACAGAGGAAGATATTTAGATATTAACATTTTATTGTATGGAGCTTGAGGTAAATAAAGCAGAGCTCCTCTGCAGCAGGTGTGGGTCCCGATGAATGGGAAATCACAAAGGTGGCAATTCACGGACCTTCCTAAAATATGAAAGGGAGAAACTTGGTTCAGACACAGGGAGAAGGGGAGTTAGTAATTCCAGTTGGTCAAACAGGAGTTGTGTGGTTTGCTTCTCTCTGTTTCATTTAAACTTAAAGCCTTTAAGGAAGTTAACAAGGAACCAGGAATAACAACACTCTCTTCTAGCATCTCTGGCCTCCAGAGAGAACATTCTGGCAATTAATGCTTTGGGTCCCTTCCAATCCAGATCAATTTCTACCATCTGTCCTTATCATATGCATAAATTGTTAATAATATTTGATGATTAGGAGGCATTTTTTGATATACTGAAGCATGTTGTTGCTAATGCAAAAAACTATTATGGAATGAATCAACCAGAAATTCTATAAACCAAATTTCTAATTAAGTGATACATTTTAGCAAAGGTTGCCAAACCCAAATTTGGTTTCTCACAACTCCAGTGCAGATATGGACTAAGGGATGGCTTAGGGGCAAGCAAGTTGATGGATAAGATTTAATTTGGCTCTTTGTAGTTACTTGGAATATTTCACTTCTGTTAGTCTTAAGCAGAAGTTAAGCCTTTTGCTTTTAAGAAACATCTGCCAGAAAACTTGAGTAAATGATTTAATGGAGAATAAAAAGAGCAGAGTTCTTGCTTGTAGGCCACTAGATAAATGAGGGAGCCTAACGTGATAAGGTTTGGTGGGTCTGCACAGATCACATTATGTATAACAAGTTATAAAAGAAAATAATGTTTGTATTGCAATCCTTAACCAATAATACAAAATATTGTAAAACAGTGTTTCATTCAGGCATGCTACTTAATTATTGGGGATTACACTTTCTAAAAATGTATAAAACATTTTTAAAAAAATAAATTTAGAATAACATAAATTCATTGCTAAGTTGACAAGAGTTGGAGCATTTTGCAAAGTGGAAATTGTGCTTCATTGAATCTTTTAGTTTCTTTTTTCTTTTACATAAAGTCACAGTATTCAAATATTTATCTATATGGAAATACCATAGGGTTTTCTTGCCAATATTATATCATATTTTATAGTTCATGGAAAATGAAAATATAAAGTAATAGCAAGTTTTTTTAGAAAATTGTTTTCTAATTTATTTTTATTTATACATGTTGGCTTTTTCAATGAGTATTGGATCCCCTGGCACTGGAATTACAAACAACTATGAGCTGTCATGTGGGTGCCAGGTATTGAACCCAGATCTTCTGGAAGAACAACCAATGGTCTTAACACTTACCTATCTAAGTTTTAATAGTGATGAAGTACAGAGCTTGTGATTTTTTTCATTAATGTAATACAAAACCATGTTGATAAATAAAAAGTCTTGGCATACTTAAGCTACAATTTCTTTTTGATACCTTAAGACAAGCAGGTGTTTATTAGTTGATTTTTCCTTTTCATTTTACAATGATGATTAGAATTCTAGAAAAAATAAGATGATAAAGTCTCATAATTTAAATCTATAATGGATCAAATCTAAACTTCTTGCACATAGTCTGCTCCATTTAATTATATAATAATACAAATCATTGTCCCTGGTGTTAATGATTTTAAATTTCCCATTTGGTCATTGAATGAAAATTCACATTTTTTTTCTGTTCCTGTTCAATTAAAGTGAGAAAAAATAATGTATTTTAACATAATATTTTTATTGATTACTTGAAAATTTCACCTAATGTACACTGTGCACTTTTACTTTTCAGTCCTCCCAGGTCCACTCACCAACCGTTGTGACCTTCCCTCAAAAAAGACTCAAAAATAAAATAAAATAAAGTCTTGTTGTCAAGCTCCAGGTGGCCAGGGCTCTAAAGCAAAGTGAATCCTCCCCAATCTTCTTCCCTACCAGTAGCCCTCTATTTGGAGAGTTACGCTTTGTCACCTTTACCACAACTTTTAAGAGTTCACTTATGGCTTTCTGTGAAGGTTTTTACTTTTGCTGCGGTGGGAGTGGGGGTTATCACAGAAGCGTTCTGTGATTCTCTTTCTCAAGTATGAGTCCTCAGTCATTTAGACCACTGCAGGGAAAGCTTCTTTCTTCTTTACAGTCATCAGGAGAGTGGATCAAAAACTTCCACCTGGTATCAGGCATAAACCACGGAAATCCACCTGGCCCCCGTTGTCTGCACACGGTACGGACCTCAGCAGGATAGCTGATGGCAGTTAGGCCCACGAATATAAACACAGCTTCATGCAGCATCACAGACTGATGATATTCACTATGGCCTTTGGTGATAATATGGGCCATGGACATCATAACAGCCTCTAACTACAGCAGGACGGTGGAAACTGGACGTAGCAGGACCATGGAACCAAGCATGTTCCGCCTGATTGCCATGGGACCTTCTTGGTGTCTGTGGCATGGATTATCCTGGAGACAATGTTTTTGTCCACGGCTCCAGCTGTAGTAAAAGGCCATGTTGATGTCCAGTGTCTGCACTGCCCCAGAGAACTATTGTTTTTATATAAGTAAAAAAATCCCCTGCACTCTAATAAAATGTCAGTACTCAAATATCATTGTCTTATAAAATCTCTTATTTATTAGCCCCCTGTTAGGGCAGAAAACTTGCCCTTCTCTTTCAGAAAGAAGAAATCTGCCTCACAAGTGGATGTGGTGACTTTTTTTGTCAGAAAAATGAGAATAAAGGACGATTAGGAAAAGTCTCATTAACTTGCAGCATCTATTTTATCCCTATATCCTCTCATGGACTCCATCTACAGTGAAATTCACTTGCTGGTAATCCTAATGATGTTCACCTGGACTGTCTTCATATGAGACTCTCATTTACAGAGTTATCTACTCTCAAGAAAACGCTAATGTTCATTCTCAGGAGGTCCGAGTACCACTCTGTACTGTAGTAATTAGAGTGGACCAAAAGAGTAAAGCATGTAGACATCCCAGAAAATGCAATGAGCAATACAAATAGATGAAAGGATATAAGGTAAGCATAAAATAAAAGCATAATATGTGACTCTGTAGATACAAGACAAAGACATCACCACAGAAGTACATAGAAATTCAGAAACAGCTTCTGTGAACCTGATCCTGTACATTAGCATTTCTTGGTGCTGTGACTTTCATTTGGAGGTACAGAGTGGATTATAATACAAGTCATGTGACATCCAAATGACAAAAGAGTTACTATTCCCAGGTTTCATCTTCTATGAAAAAGAATTTGAAGACATCAAAGTTCTAAAACCTGTTCTTCTTTTTGCTTGATCTTGGTCTGCATAGTTCATTTTATTTCAGAGTGGCACCATTTTTTTTTCTTAAATATCGCTCTTCAGCAGCTACAACTCACTCTGCAACAATCTCAGGAAGAGAGCCGCTTTCAAAACACAGAACAGAGTGTAATGATAACCATAGAACAGTTTTGCATATAGTGTCTTTGCAATAGTTACATACAAAAATTAAACATAAATAAAATAAAAATAATATGTGAAATATGACCATTTTGTGAACATACAAACAAAGAGTAGCTAGTGCCAAAAGAACAGAAGACAAGGAGTTCCTAGCATGCTTGCTTTATGTTTCTAGTACAGTCTAAAGCCAGTTAAAGTCAAAGCAAATACTTGCATTCCTAATTCAATAATATCAACAAAAATTCTTTACCTCTTTGTTTCTATTTCTACTTTATAGGAAAACAATAATAAAATTAAATTTCAATAATTTTCAATTATCAATTTACTCAGGTCAGGCAAAAACAAATTTCAGAATTAATGGCATTTTACCACAACCAATATGTAACCAACATAGTGATGACTTGGCTAGTATTAATGCCTTTATGACATATCTTTAATAGGAGGTCTTAAATGCTAAGGTAAAAAAATGAAATTCACAAAGGAAATAAAGTACAAAAGGCAAGATGTTTTTAAACAGTTATCAGTGAGAGCAACAATGAGAAAATAGCATTTAAATCAAGGTGTTAAGACAAAACATTAAAAACCCAAATAACATGCAATCACAATTCTCACACAATATGGAATATATAAGCTAATATTTCTAATTTATACCACCAGTACTAGTCCATGCTACCTGATGGTGTTAGGTTGCACACTGGCTCAATGAAGTAGGCAAAAGTTATTATCCACATCCTATTAATAAAGAAAGTGAGGCAAATAAGTATCTTATTCAAGGTCATGCAGGTGATTAATGACCTCATTATAGCTAGACTTGCCTCAGGTCCCAGGTTTTAACACTACAATAGTCATATTCTGAGAAAGAGGCTTATTTAATTTTTTATCCACTTCCATAAAGTAAGGGGAACATTGAAATTTCCAGCCTAACAGGTTCCAGTCTTTGTTTGGTGTCAGTATCTAAGCAGACTTGCATCTTAGTGATTGCTGTTATCACTGGCCTATTCTATTTATCTCCATGGTAATGCATTTATAGGAAATAATCCTCATGTACACATGCACACACACAGACACATAAAAATTAATATAAATAATTTAGTTTTCTGAAAACAAGTTTATTCATAAAATATTTCATTCTCATTTTTTTCTCATATTAAACATTTTGTAACATTTCTATCGGGAACTCACCAAGGCCAACTGGCCTGGGTCTGAAAAAGCCCGGGTTAAAACCGGTCTTGCTGAACATAGTGGACAATGAGGACTACTGAGACCTCAAGAACAATGGCAATGGGTTTTTGATACTACTGAACATATTGGTTTCGTGGGAGCCTAGGCAGTTTCATGGATGCTCACCTTACTAGACCTGGATGGAGGTGGGTGGCCCTTGGACTTCCCACAGGGCAGGGAACCCTGACTGCTCTTTGGGCTGACAAGGGAGGGGGACTTGATTGGGGGAGGGGTAGGGAAAGGGGAGGCGGCGGTGGGGAAGAGACAGAAATCTTTAATAAATAAATAAATAACTAAAAATTAAAAAAAAAACATTTTGTAATAAATTCTTGCAATGGTACCTCTTCTTGTGCCTTTTAGATAAGAAATACTTATGCATGTAGTGTATTCTAACATACTTGGCAAGAAATGTATATATTATATGTTTGTTTGTATATATAATATTATATATATATTTGCTTCAAACTGATCCAGAGAAATTATAGAGGTTGACAGGGAAAAACAAACAAACAAACAAAAACAGACAAGCAACCATATGCTTTCCATATTTGGTAGAGAAAATACTAGCATTGTCAAATTTTTTAAAACTGTTTCAGAAGACTGCTAATTCGAAATGAATATAATAGACACCATAAAATGTGACCAAACCAAAATCATGATGAAATCTAAAATGATAATACAGTATTTTAACCCAAATAATAATAAGCCTGAAATATAAATATTAAAGCTAAATATATATGCATATGATTTAAATCTATGTAATTAAATACAAAGCTGAAGGATTTCTAAATAGTTACTGAAAGGGTATGGCGAGTTATTAGTAACATATCAAGAACAGTATTTTAGGATATGAAATACATAGGCTGAGGTGAAATGATGCTAAATAGAAAGTAGAACACATTAAATAGAATAAAGTAAATAATAATTCAAAAGCTGAGTGAGAAAGAGAGAAAAAGGAAGGCAACATGATTGTTTTATTTCACTAAATGGTCACTTTAATGTTACATTTGAGGCAGTTGATCTGTTTTTTAAAACAGAAGATTTTAATTGCTGTTTGGTTGGTTGTTAGGTGAGTGGCACCGGGAGAAGGCTTGTTGGGCAAGTTACTTACTGTACCTGCATGAATATTTGAGTATTCATATCAGCAATAATTGAGACATCCAAGCCTGATTAATTAAACCTGTAATACTAGTGTTAAGTCTCAAGTGGATCCTGGGAAGGTGAAGACAGGTGGATTCTGGGAAGGCACTGGCAGTCAGTGTCCAGAACAAACGTTGGAGGCATATCTGTCCAGTTCTCTCTTGATGGGGTTTGCACATTCCAGGGTAGGGATATGATGATTAGAAATATTAGTCAGGAGGATTAGAGATATGAAACAAAAGAAAAAAAGACACAGAATAGAACTGGGAGAGCTATCCAGTGTATAATGAATTCACTGACATTTTCCTTATGCTTATATACCACAATCCAAAATGTGGGGGAAGGAGGGAGAAGGCAAAAGACTGCTTTAACATGATACAAAGAAAAAACAGAGCACAATAACCTACTCAATACTTAAAACTCCAAGCATCTGTATCCTAAGTTAAGCCTTCTGTTGTTTAGGCAGGACATGCAACAATCACACCTTAGACCAATCATTCTGTAGACAGTCACTCCCTAGGTAAAACCTCTTGTCATATCCTTGATGGAGCAGCAATAGGCTTGAATTCTTTGACCTTTGGTCAAGGTAGAATGGACCTACTTCTGTGGCTTCCCATAAAACAGTCTAGAAAAATGGTCAATATCTAGGTGCATCAATAGAACTTGTCTCAAAATATAATGATCCAATGATCATCAAAAACGTTTCATCCAGAAATTGAAGGAGAAGATGCGGATACCCACAACCAAACACTAGATGGAGTTTGGGGTAGCCTGTAGAAGAGACGGTTGTAGGTGCCAGAGGCGTCCAGGCCATCAGCAGAACACAGTCCACAGTCTCACTTTAGCAGGGCTCAAAAGTGATCAGATTTTATTTATTCTCAATGATTTATACAAATGTCATTCTATTAAAGTACAATAAACTGCACTGAAATTATGTAGGAGGAGGGAGAATTTCCCTCTTTTTTTCAGAATATTTATCACACAAAATGACTGAAAACTCAGATTGATCATTTGATTCTTCTTGAATTAGTCATTCTTTGTTATAAAACTAAATGTTTTTAATGAGTTATTGAGGCACTAGATAAAGTTCTACTGTTTTGTCTACTAGTGATCCAGGCATTTCTTTGGCTTTCAATATTCACAAGTTCGTTTAGAGATGGATTACAAATGAATCAGTTGGCTGTGAAATGTGTCTTGCTAAAACAGTTTTCATTTCCTTAAAAACCCAAAAGATTATGTCATCTTGTATATCACCAGGCAACTTCATTTTGTAATGTGACTTTATCATGCTACTGAAAATAGAAATCTGCCTAGCAAAGAATAAAACAGGGATGCCAGTAGAAAAGTCTTTACGAATTTATTGACATTTAGTGTCTGGTATTGTAAGGAAGTTTACTTATGAGAAAGTTTATTGTTATGAGCATCAAGGACCAAATGTTCTATTTTTATATAAAACATGTATAATTGTGTGCAGCATATATACATTCAAAAAGAAAGAAATCTTGGGAAATTAAGGCATAGGCTATAAATAGATCATTTAGTCTTTTCTCTTTCACTCTATATAATAAAAAGTGAGATTCAATATAAATAAAATAACATTAAAACCAAAATTTAAAAATTAGAGTTTGAGATATAATGTTTAAATTATATTTAAATACTTCCTTTTATTTTCTTAATATTTATATTTGTCTTTATACACTTTATATATAATATCATATATAACATATTATATATCTTAATATATTAATTATAATTATATACACATACACACAAATGCATATACACATTCAAACTCTACAAAGCCTTATTGTTAAGCCATTTTGGACTTAGACCCTGTTGTTACCAACTCATGGTTGAACATGTACTACCGTTTGAAGTGGAATATTTTCTTTCTTCCTTTTATAGTATTCCTGTTCCCTGGCAGAAAGAGTTGGCTTCCTGTAGTACTATTGTGCAGAAAATAAAGAGAAAAGCATTTTAACTCTGTTTTCTAAAAAATTTTAAACCCATTGCTAGATGTCCCGTGTGTGTTTCTTCTTCAAAGGTGCTGCATGGCATTTCCTGATTCTGCATTCCCATTATTTGTTTTTCATTCTTTCTAAAAATATTCTGTTGAAGCCAGACTTCTAAAATTATTTTCCTCAGAAACCATGCCCTTTAATTTTTATTCACTGTTTTCCAGATGATTCTCTTGTGGTATGAATAAAATACCCCCCGTTGTCTCATGTATTTGAATTCTCGGTCACACTGAGAAGACTATATTTGAAAGGATTAAAGGAATTAAGAGGTGTGGAGGTCTTTTTTTTCCAATTATTTTTTATGGAGTAGGTGAAGTCTTGTTGGATAAAACATGTTATTTGGGATGGACACTGAGATTTCAAAAGCCCATTCCAAACCCAATTTCCTTTTTATTCTGTGGATTAGGATACAGTTTTCAGCTATTTTTCCATAATACTGCCTTGCTGACCACTGTGCTCCTAACCATGATAACACTATATAAAGCCTATGAAACTGGAAGCAAGTCCATGATTACATGTTTTACTTTACAAGAGTTGCCATAGTATTTCTTCACAGCAATAAAATAGTGACTTAGATAAGGCTTTGGCCTAGAATCTGTACTGCATGTAAGACGTGCTGGGTCAATGGTGGCACAGAACATATGCCAACCCATGACTGGTCCATACTGTGGCTTATGCCATGAGAGGGAGCTCACTCCTGGCATTTTCAGGATGTCAAGATCCAGAGGGAGGAAAGCCCAGAGACTCAGGAGAGAACCCAACACAACTGGTGAAAAAAATCATTGAAATGATTTCTAATGACATTCTGCTGTAGTCATAGGTGGGTCCTTACTCCATCTGTCATCAGATGAGTGTCATCCAGGAGCATATGGATGCAGAGGCCTAAAGACAAACACTAGCCAGAACCAGGTGGAAACCCACAAAAGACCAGGGGGATTATTGGAGAAAGAGGGGAGAAGTAAACCATGTGATCTTGTCTTATAGAGTCAACTAACCAAGAGTTAATAGAATTCACAGAAACTGAAGTAACAAACATCAACACTCTCTGGATCTGAGCTAGCTCATCTCCATATACCTAATGCTTGTAAAGCTGGGTGTCTTAGCAAACTCCTAACAATAAGAGTGGGGCTGATCTGTGACTTTTTGATCTGTTCTTGGTAATCTTGTCTTGCTTACTTACCTCATCGAGCTTTGATTTGAGGGTTTGTGCCCAGTCTTATTGAATCTCTAGGCTGATCTTTTATATTTTTCTTTGTACCCTTTGAGAGTATCCCACTGGTGACTTAGTATGTCTATTGATAATTCCACTTTTATGGCCTAATTTATGTAGCTACAGCTAAGAAAGACATCAAGATGATATGAAACACATCCATTATTAGTTCAACTTAATGTGTTATATTTTTCATTTTGGAATATGTAAATGACACATATGTAATTTCAAAAATAACCTAAGAGGACTGTATTTATTTTTTTAATAAATCATAAATTACTATTATAAAGATAACAGAATATGTAACAGAAAGATTCTTGTACTTGATGTGCTTACTTCCCTGTTGCTGAATGTAGCTTTAAATATTTCACTTATGATTTCTATCTCAATATAGCCTTCTTTGCTAAGATTTAGTTTTTTAGAGTTCAGACTCTTATTTCTCTTCATTATGGTATAATCAACAATTCAATATCTGCTTTCTCTAGCTCCATCCTGATTCTTCCCCTTGCCTAGGTTTATCTCCTGCTTTTTGAAATACCATAATCAATGACAGTGACATCAATACAGGTGCAAACACAAAACAAATAATCAAGTTTTAATATCACTTACTTTTCCCATTAAACATAGTCTACTACTGAAAAAGCTATTTTAATAACCATTTTTCCAATTACAACGAGTCTAACATATGTAAAATGTTTGTCCATTTTTTATATTATATGAAAAGTAAGGTCAAGAATCTTGTAAATAAATAAAAATAATAAATTTAAGAACTTCTGAATTGCCTCTAACTTTTATATTTTTAATTCTGCTTAATCTGCTATTTTTATTGATTTTATTGAGCTATGCATTTTTCTCTACTCCCCTCCCTTTCTCTCCCCTCCTCTTCAGCCCTCTTCCATGGTCCCCATCCTCTCAATTAACGCAGGATATCTTGTCTTTATCTAATTTCCATGTAGATTAGATCCATGCAGGTCTCTCTTAGGTTCCTCATTGTTGTCTAGGTTCTCTGAGATTGTAAAATGTAAGCTGGTTTTCTTTGCTTTATGTCTAAAAGTCACTTATGAATGGTGAGACAGTTCCATCTGCAAAGTACACTACTAATCCGAATGTGAATCTGAGTTCAATCTCTGGAACCTGTGGCAAACTGAAAAAGCTTCTAGTGGGAAAAGTTCCCTGTAATGCCAACAATAATGACAAAAGACAAAACAGAATGAAGTAGACTTGTCATCCTAGAACTAGGAGATGAGTGATGGAGACAGGCAAATCCCTGAAAGTTTGTGTTTCAGGATGCCTATTCTTGAAATCCCAGAGTAATGAGATGCAGTGTATCAGTATTAAGGATGGAAGAAACACAAAGAATAAAATGAACCCAGGATTGTCTCTGACATTTATACATCAAAGAAAAATACCCTTGTGTGTACAACACATAACAATATTTTGTTCAAAATGATAAATCTAAGAATCTTGACGTTCTTCAAAGTGAATTACCCTGTAGCATCACAATTGAATACTTAAAAAAAAAGCGTATTGATAGTTATAGTGGTTTTGATGAGAATGATCTCCATCAGTTGATTTGTTTTAATCTTTGTTCTCAAGTTATTCGGATGCTTAGGAAGGTTTAGAAGATATGACCTTGTTGAAGAATTTATGATCTTATTAAAACTACACCAAGAACCTCCCCCTCCCATCTCTGCTGTCCATGGATCAGGATGCAAAGCTTTCAGCTGTAACGCTCCAGAGTCATATCTGTCTGTTTTCCACCAGAAATAATGCAATGGGGATGTTAAATAAGGAGGAGGGAGTAAGATGTGGATAAAAGAGAGAATACAGGAGTGAAAGATAGTATCCTGGGCCAAGTGGCTGTAGTGTCAAAAATTACTAGAAGAAAGAGAGTAGAAGGTGCATATTAGAGGAATAATAGTAGGGAAAATGATATATCGTAATCTTGAAGATAAAATGACTAAAAAGTTTTATATATATGTATATATATGATAGGTCATAGATACATAGATATACATAATAATACATTATATATAAAATATATAACAATATACAAAATACATAATAATTACATAATACATAAATACATACATTTTTTAAATCACCTGTTTTTCAACACAGACAGAACACCCTCTGTGCAGTTAGGTGCTACAAGTCCAATACCAAATGTGCCTGATCATCAGAAACATTTTATGGAGCAGACTAAGATTAAAAAGATCATCCATAGCAAAATTGTATCTTGAATATATCTGCTTAGCACATGAATGTTGAAGCTACATGATTGCCACAATTTAGATGACAACCTGATTTTCCTAAGAAATTCCAGATATCCAAACAACTAAGAAAGAATAAAATAAAATCTTAGCTTTTTTTTTCACCCTTTGAGAAAAAAAAGCAGAAAATATAATGTGGGATACCCTTTTTTATGCTGTGAATTTATCTTATTAACATTGATTAATAAAGAAGCTGATTTGGAAAATAGCCAGGCAGACTATAGCTAAGTGGTAAATCCAAGCAGAAAGACAGGGAGAAAGAAGGCAGAGAAATGGAGATTCACGCAGCCACCATGGAAGCAAGATGTGAGGTAACAAATCAGAAGCCTCTTGGAAAAATATAGAAAAATAGAAGTTGGTTAATTTAAATGATAAAAGTTAGTTAATAATATGCTGGAGCAAATAGACCAAAGAGTTTGTAATTAATATTAAACCTCAGAGTGGTTATTGCAAACTGGTGGGCATAAGAGAAACGTCCAGTTACAAAAATATATTTATAAAATATACTTTTACGCTGGAAAAATATATGCTTCAATCCACAGAACAATTATTAAAAATTTTACAATATGTTGAAACTACAGCAACTTTGGTAGTTTAACAATAGGATTAAGAAATAAGATAAAATTTTATGTAGTTTTATCTGTGGCCATTATAGAGAAGTCATGTACACTCAAATATTAAGTAATAAAGAGGTTTTTTTAATGCCTCAAAGGTGTTCAAATGAGTTAGAACATTAATAATCCCATCTGGATAAAGTGAAAATGTGTTTCCTTGAACATTAATCATACTGAGGAACAGGTCAACACATACATTTATTAAAGAAGTTTCAAAATCCAAACTTTTAATAAGTGAAAACTCGTGTCAAGGCCCCTTGTTCCCTAGGAGGAACGATCGCTCCTTCTCACCGCATCACACCACATTATGTGACAAGGCAGATGATGTGTTAGTGGCCACATGCTGACTGAGCAGCTGTACAAAATGAATTAAAACAAAAACCTGAAAAAATCTAGAGCTGCAAACTTCTTTGCATTTTTAATAAAAATGGAAGAAGTTTAGGTTGATTACGCAATAAAGTAAGTGCCACAATTATTTTCACATATAACTTTGAATATTTTTATTGAATGATAAATTATGACTTTGCAATACATATGTACTCTAGATTTTACTTTAGTTTATAGAGATATATAAACTATATAACTTCATGAGCTAGCAATGTGAAAACTTCACAAATGAGAACCAGTTACCATGTTATGACAATTTATTTAATAGGAGTCAAATGAGACTCAGAGTTCAAAAGTTATAAAGGAGACTCAAGGTATGGCAGCCATGCTAATTATGAATGCTGATATTCCTCCACATCTGTGCATTTTGGCTTATTACTTCAATCTGAATCTCACATTAATACTTCTGTCAATACTCTGTAGTAACTGTTATAATACTTTAAGTGGTCCTCTAGAGGGGACATAATTTAGACACTAGCCTAGAACAGCATAAAAAAGCATCTCTAGCAGTGCACTGTCGCTGCTACCTCAGAGTCCTGCTCCAGGCTGATCATCAAAGCTGCATCTATCTCTGCATAGGCACTGAATTCATTGATATTATTTCACACTCTTCTGGGAGGAAGAAAGCAGAGTCAGAGAGAGCTGCCATGGATTCACTGGCAACAGACAGTGAAAATTTTACCCTGTAAGCCTCTGCCACGTGCAATACACAGACTAATAAAAATGTGTTAAATTAAGATGTAAAAATTAGCCAATAAGAAACTAAAGTTAATGGGCCAAGCAGTGATTTAATTAATACTGTTTCTGTGTGGTTATTTTGGGGCTAAGCTAGCCACGAGGCTGGGATGAACAAGTGGCTGCCTTCCTTGCAACAATATCCTTCTGCTCACCTATCATAAGGCTTTTGTTTTCAAAGAGCTTCCTGCTGCTGCAATGCTATTGGAATTTAGGTCTTCTAAAATAGATATTATACACTCATTATGAGTCCTCTGATACACCTTTTTCACTTCTGTGTGCTCATGCTTCTGATTCCCTGTTATCTGTTCTCTTCTCTAGAGTTTTGTTTCTTATGTGGATGAAGTCTAAGTCAGTCAAAGCAATCAATATTTCCCTCATTCATTATCCAGCAACATTATTGTGTCTAAGTACGGCACTATTGTAAATGTGGCCCTTAATAAAGAGTATTTCCTTTCTTTAGGATACCTCTTAAAGATTTCTACATCTGATAATTATTTGAACGTTATTTAGTACTTATGGATACTAAATAACATTTTAATACCTCTGTGTATTAAAGTGTTTGCATTGGATCGTGAGATGCAATATGTATAAATACAGGCAATGTTAAAGAGTTTTGCCAAAAATCTTAAAGGTAAATTACTGTGCAATGTACAGCATTTTATGTGAAAAATAATATTTTTATTTTAGATTGGAATTGGAGAAGTTGTGTCTGCCAATGGTGCAGCTATCAAGGGAAACTACTTAGAAGAGCGAAGCAAATGAAATTGATATAACTTTCATGTATTTAAGTAAACTATGAAATTGCAGAAGACAAAAAACAAAGAATGGGCATCAGAAAATTTCTAAAAATAAAAAAAAAAAACGGAGATTTGTTTTGCCCTTAAGCTTGAGTAACATCCTGAACTCCTTGCCAGCTGGCAATAATATCTAAATTGCAGTGGAATTTCCATGAAGCTATCCCCTAAACTTGAGAGTAATGAAGTAGCAAGTCACACACATTCTGCAGAGCAGATGTAGCTGTTGTATTTGGCTATTTTGGCAATAGTCATTGAATAAAAACCATAATTTAGGTTAGATTCCACGCATGATTGCTGTTTGTTTCTATTTTCTGAAGAGATAAGGCTTTCTTATTTAACTGGATAATGTTTATGAGTACAAGTATGAACATAAAGAGTTTAGAAAGTACACTCTACTTGAACTTTTCTTATGAAATCACAAGGATAGTTTTATATAAGGAGCATGTATAGGAATTTGGAGCTCATTTTACTTAACACTCAATAAAGCGCACGCATACTAAATTCATTTTTAATCAAATATTAACATAGTCTCAGGTGTTCAACATATACTATAATACAAAAGGAGAGAGCTTACTGTTAAAAATATTTGGGTAAAATAAAAACATATTTGGGAATAAAAATTGTGGCAATTTGATCAAAAACAACAAATGCAGTAGTAGATAGGGCTAGGTTAATTGCTTTGGTATACTTATTAAAATTATAGACTTAATATTCACAGTTTGAAAATTATTGCTTCTGAAATTAGTTATCTCTTGCCTCCATTTTCATCTTCAAATACATGATTACAACTCTTTAACATTTTAATAATAATCTCTTTCTTCCAGACAATTTTGCCGTCGGACTTTCAGTTTGAACGTGATATGTTGACTTCCCCCACTTTCCTACTCTGCTGGTTGTTCTCTAACTTACTATGAAATACCACATTCATTTTGATTAATTTATCTCAATTGTATTCTTTTGTTGCTGTTCTTTTTACTTTTTTCAAGTTGTGTTGGATTTTTTTTTGCGAAATTTTCTATCATGATGTATCATATTTTTGCATGTGAGTTATTGTTTATTATTTTTGAGAGTTTGAGGTGAGTCACATTTACAAAATGAACTCCAGGACATCCAGGGAAACACAGAGAAATCCTGTCTTGAGAAAGAAAAAATTATTCATCTTCCTGTAAATTTTTGGAATTCTATTTAACCCTTATATTTATTTACATAAGGTCTACTTTTCCCTCTGTTTTTTCTTAATCATTTCAAAATTTATAATTTAGCTAGCCTAACACTATTTAGCTGCACATAAGAAACAATATTCTCTTTTTCTTTTAAACAACCATAAGTTTTCCCTTTCAAAAACACGACAGCTTTGGGGGCATAGCTCTACATGTTTCACAATGAAGCCACTACCATGAAGTTATAACATTAGGTAGAAATGTCGTTTTCCCCTATTTGAGTCAGAGTTTGTTGGATTGGAATGAAGCATACATTTTTAAAGAAACAGTATATTTAACAATTGCTCTTTTTTAAATGCTGGCAAATATATGTTCCTTTCCTTCAGCATTTATACACTGGAGTTGCATAACAGAAAGGTAGTCATAAAGGGAAGGACATACAGGTGGATGCTTTCTAAAGTGTACAAAGGACTGGATGCTTCCTAAAGTGCACATACAGGTGGATGTTCCCTAAAGTGTACATACAAGCATATGATTCCTAAAGGGTTCATATAAGTGTATGTTTCATGAAGTGTACATACAAGTGCATGCTTCCTGAAGTGTACATACAAGTGTATGCTTCCTGAATTGTACATACAAGTGTATGCTTCCTAAAGTGTACACACAGGCGTATACTTCCTGAAGTTTACATTCAAGCATATGATTCCTACATTCTGTGCTTTCTAACGCTGATAAAACACACACACACACACACACACACACACATTTCTACTGTTCTTATGCTGGTAGAATATGACTTTGTGATCCTGATAAATGTTTGACTATTCCCAATAAACATATTTCAAGCTATCACCAAAAGGGTAGTTGTATTATTAAGAGCATCAACATGTGTATTCCTTTATATTTCATTCCAAGAAGATTATTTCATATTTTCAAAACGTTTATAGAGAAATAGTGCCCACTTGTAAACATCTGACAATAAATGAAAGAGTAAGATCTTGTGAATTTATTATCATTTATTGAGTTTACATAAACATGTTCCTCTATACTTTGACATGGATCATTCACAAAAATAAGGATTATTTTTCAGACACAAAATTTACAAATTTCAAGAAACTTTACCTTTATCACAGCCATAAGCATCTGAATTGTCAGTTTTTGGTATAAATTATACAGTTTCTGAAATTGAAAGACTTCTGAAGGCTTCACGGGTACATGTTAAAAGCTGATTCCATGTATTAATCACTATTAACACTGTCAGCCTTTGAAATTCCTTGACAAGTGTCTTGGAGTACTTTTCCAAGGATGTTACTTTTCTGTAAGTAAATGTCGTACAAGACATAAATGCTTTTCCAGGTGACAGACTCGAATCACATGGAGAAATGTTTCAACATTCTCAGGAACTATGTATGAATCCCTTCAGTAATATAATGTATTTGAGGTCATAATAAAGTTGCTCTCCTGTCTCTAGACTTATTCACACATCTACATGACCAAGCATGATTTTTTTTTATCCTTATGCTTTTATCTGTTTAATATAGCACGACGTTAGCAACAGAGAATAGAAACATTTTACTCGACATGGTTTTTGGTTAATTATTTTAGTCTTGTATTGGGAAAAGCAATGTAATTTTACCCATTCTAAGCACAGCAATTTTATGAGAATTTCTGACTCTTGGTCGGAGCTGCCTCCGAAGCGTCATTTTACTTTTTTTTTTTTGCTGTATCATATTCATGTTAATATCAATATCATATATTGGTATATATCATTTATTATATATGTATACTGTATCAAGGACACAATGACATGCTGCCCATCTTACTTGAGCATTACACCTGGGCCTTCCTACTTGCCAAAGGGGTTTCCTGTTACTGCAATAAAATTTGTAATGTTCTCTCAAGCACTTTAAAGAATTATTAAACCTTATTGTTTTTTTTTTCATCCGTGATCTATTAAAAATTGTCTTTTGTCCTCAGTCCTTCAGAGCTTACGGAGGCCACACTGTACGACACAATTTCATACCAATTGCTAATTAATACTCATCAAACAGCATTTTGATTCCCGTTTCCTTACTGTTGTTACCTCCCTCAATCTTAGACGTATTTTATATTTTTCAACAAATTCTTATTCACTAATATCCCACTCTTGTTCATCACTATAGACATTTTAAATTTGCGGCAGTTGTGACCTGACTGATGATGTGTCTTCACGTCTGCAGCGATGAGGAACTCAAGATTGCTTTTCTACACAGAAGAAAGGAAAGGCAGCGTGATTGGCACACTTTTAAGGGCTTCAATTAATAATTATACTCTGAGAATCTTGGTTAATTTCAGTAATAAGAACTATAATGATCAACTTTATTATGCTCAATGTTAGAAAATTAATTTACGAAGGCATATACACTTTAAGTCATCGTTTAATCCAGTGCTAATGACTCCAATAATTGATTTTAAAATATCTGTGAATGTCACAATTTACCTCGGATTCAAATAGAAAAGAGTATCTTTTATTCAGCACGGAGAAAAGTTTAGAATTATATATATGCAGTTAAATATTTTGTGGCTTCTCGTTTTGCACCATTTTATTTACTGTTGGGAGTTACTCTCAATGTTTCTTAGCTTTAACTGAAAACATCCTGTAATCTGAAGTGTTTTATGGTAGGGGATTATGATTATATTGACTAACCTAAGATTTATAGATTTCTTCCACATAACTGATATTATTAAGATTCAAATTACTACTCTCTCCAACCTTAGTGAATGACTAGCAACTTCCCACAGATTTTGATGGAATATATAATATTATCAATTATAATCTGTTCAATTTTTATTTGCCTTGTTAAATCTCACAAAGTCTAACCAGGTATAATTAAATTTTTCTGAATACCTCTTCTAAAATTCCGATGATTCTAACAAACATCTAAGATGACCATCTACTAATAAATCATTATCTCTGCTATTCCAAATAACAAGAGACTTAAAGGTACATAATAAATTTCACAACTTTGTAACCCATGATTAAAACTTCTGAAATTGCTTGCTTCACTTATATGTGAAATCCAAATATGAAAATTTGTTATATATCCAAAACACATATTTTCTTTAATGTTATGTTAATATAAGTGTATGTTTGACATAATTAGTGGTTTTTGTTCTATAAAGCTTTCATTTGTATTGAAACAATCCATCCTAGGGCAGCATCATAAAATTCAGAAAATAAACAAAGTCACAAGTCTCAACAAATTATAAATATACAAGATTTGAGACCAATAGTGGGAGTCAATAGAAACTCCCAAGAACGCTGATTGAGACTCACTGCCCAACCGAGTGAAGGAAGACTCTGCGACCTGCAAGTCATGCAGACAAGTCAAGGTTCTAGATTTTATGAGTAGTCACTTTTCTACAGTGGGCTATTTGAAACTGCAGCTCTCTTAGAGTTGTCGTGCTCTTGTAAGTCGCAACAATAAACTAGTTAATGTTCACAGATCTCTGTAACCCTTATTGCAAGTAATCTCAAGTGAAAGAAAGGAAGGAAGAGAGAGCAGAAAGAAAAGAAAAAAACTTTAAAATCATACTAATCTGTGCAGAAATATTCTCTAACAAATTAAAAATGAATTTGAATTACATTATGGAGATTGGGTCTTAACAGAGAGCCCAGACTCCTCTGGTAATCATTATGTATTCCGGGCTAGTCTGAAATCCTTGGAAGCGCTATTTCTTTAGCTCTTTGAGTACTGAAAACCTGAGTATGAGCCACCACAGCTTATATAAATTTGAAATTATTCAATTTATTTCATAGCTCATAATGACAAGACTTATCATATTATAATGTTAAGATTAATTCAGTCTGTTCAATGTGCTAACACAATTAACTTTTCCTTTAATGCTACTTTCAACATTCTATAACAATGTGCTATTTATATTCATGACCATGTTGTTCCCATTTACTTGAAATGTATGTAACTTGAAATTCTCACAAGGTAAAATAATTCCTGTACTGAAAACTTGAAGAATCTGAAACGTGTATACTATAATGAACTATATTTCTTTGTCATAGTTAACTCCTGAGAATAGCTACCTAAATTTACTACATCAGGTATTTCTCCTCTTATAACTTCAAACAGACACCCGTCACCACTCCACTGACACTGCTTTTATCAAGGGCATCACTCACAACCACCGCTGTTAAATAAAATTGCCAGGTCTCAATGCTTGTTCTTACTTGACTACTCATTATCATTTAACATCACTGGTAATTCTTGCTTCTTGAAACACATCTTTTACTTGAAATTTATGATGATAGATTATTAACTTTTTCTTTCTTTCTGTGTATGCATCTCATTGGCACTCCTTACTCTCTTGTATTATATTCTTTCTTTCTAAATACACTGACTTAAAAGAGTAATTTGGGGCATGTACTTTAATTTTTATTTCTAGTTGGAATTCTTATCAGTGATATTGCTTTGTTGACATGCTGTTTTTTCAGAAGATACTGACGTATCTATATAAAATATCTTACAACAATTTCAAAATTACTATATTAAAAGCCATTTTCCATAATCCTTTTAAGTGCTGTCTTTGCTATCTTAATTAAAGGAAGCCCCCCCCCTTGCAGCAAACATCCTATATGGATATACCATCTTGATTCCCTTTTGAATCTTTATATCTACTGTATCCGTACTGATATAAACAAGATTTACTTTCTGTGTTTTAAAACTGCCATTTTTTTAAATCAAGGATGACAATTAAATATAAACAAAATTTGTTTCCCGTGCATTTGTGCCTTGTATTCTACCTAGAAGAATCAGAAATCAAGTGTTTTCTCGTAAAATGTCTCTGTCAGTATCACGCAGGAAGTAAACTAAATGATATCAAAGTTTATAAACAGAATATGACATTATGACATCATCTCTTTACCATTTCCCTTTTGCAAAGCTGTAAAAACTCACTGTCTGTCCCATGACTCTCTAAGTTCATCTGCTACCTTATTTCTTTCAGCATGCCATAAGCTTTAAGTGTAGGCTCCTTTCTCACTCCACTTCCTCCTTTAGCACACAAGGCAGGAGTGATCCATTCTGCCATAATATCCAATGAATTTTGCACGAGAGTCTTAAGAGCAAAGCTTTACATACAAAAGTCAGATTTGCTATTAGAAAGTCTTTAAGTGGGATGGCTTTTTTTTTAATTCAATATGCTGTGTCACTTAAGGTCTATTAACTTCTATTAGATTTCAATTCCCTTCAGCAGCAGGTATAGTTAATTTTTGAAAGGAATTTTTAAAAAATTTTAGAAGAATTTTGATGAAAATAGTTTAGACTTGTAGCTTTTACAACTAATCTCAACTTAAATATTCTCTAATATCTCATGAGTTGCTAGAGACCACACCATTCAATAAATTTATAACCCCAGAAAATATATTAAACTTGATATAGAAAACCTGCAGCAGCTGCTCACCAATATACTAAGATACACAAACATGTTGATATCTTTAGAGCTATAGTTTTATTTAAAGCTTTATCCTTCAGATAATTCTTACATAAACAATTAGTTTATCAATCTACTCATTATATAAGTATTAAATTATAAAGCACATACTAGATCATATATACATATAATATATATGAACACAAATACATAGTGTGTGTCTGGTGGGTATATATGGATGGAATTTAAATTTTTAATTAAATTTGGAGATTCAGACCTCTCTCCTTTAACAACAACTGCAGTCTAATTGTCTTCTACATAAATATTAAGGTGCATCAGCATATTCTATGAAATTGTGAAGTTTAATTATTGAAAGATTAATTTGTAACAACTACTACCACTTATTTTCAAGTCTTTGAGTCAGCCATAATCTATGGTAAATAATTTATAACATGAGGCAAAGAAGATGAAAGGAATGTTCATATTGTAAATTTTCCCATCAATATGTCAAAGGACAGTATCTTATGGGAATACATATGTTCAATACTTTGATTCACTGAAAAAATTATGTTGTATAACACAGATCATTTAATATTTATATATCAATTTCTGACATGCCTTAATGAAGCTAGACTTCCAGGTTCTTGCTTTTAAATTTTCCGATAGAATAAATGGGTAGTTGCTATTTTACATTTTATTCTATCTTTCAATATATGAATGATCACAGACTGTTATCTGTCATTACATTATAGAGACATAATTCAGAAGTCTAGAGTTTCACTGAAGATGGGCCAGGAAAGTTTGCTTTTGTGTGTAGTGTCAGAGAAGAGGGATATTTTGAGAACTTTCAATTCAAATGGCACATAGGTTTCCATTGGAAAGTGTTCATTAGTCAATATTGAGAGCCCTGGGATGGCTGGTATTTCAGCGTGAACTGATGAATAAATAAGAAATGTGAGTGTTTTCACTGGCAATATTCTCTCTGTATCTTGGTAAAACGAATAAAAGTTAAAAAAAACTTTTATTTGAGAAATTCATAATGATACAAATTTAATTTTATTCAACATTCAAGTCATTAAATGCAATAAACTTTAATAAATGATAATATTCTTGCCATTATTTGAAGAAAAAAGAAGTTGGTGCATTTTAAGTGGCAACAGTCATTCTAGAAAAGTTGTTCTAGTCATGAGCAAACGTTGTGTTTGGATTGTTAAAACTAAGAGGCAGTTCCACAGTGACAAGCCCAGAAGTAGGGTGATAGAGTTGTCCCTCAAAGCATAGCCATGCTTTGTTCATTTTCTTTATATTTCAGCCAGTCTTGTGCATGGAAAACAGTGCCACAAAATGCATCACAGTAAAGCTGATAGATAAGAAGAGAAAACCTGGATGACTTTGTGAATGATCATTCTTTACTGGAGTAAAAATTTGTTAGTAATGCTATTCTTCAATGATTATCACATATTTTCTCATAAATTTAAATTGATACTACAATCAGTAGTTTTTAACTAATTGATACATTTTAGTCTAGAAAATTATCACAAAAATTGAATTAGTCTATAAACTAGTATTTTGTGTGAAAGGTGATCTACTCTATTCTGAATGAAGTAGCTTCTGTTCTAAACAGTTCACATTCTGTGAACTATATATAAGCAGCTTACAAAAGTTTTCTAACCACTTCATAAAATTGTAAAAGATAAAGAAGCTCTCTTATATTAGATAGTTGTGGGGACATATGCATTAGGAGCAAAATACAGCACTGGACACATCTCATAGCAGTTGTAACTCTAAGAATCAAGATAGGCATTGTCATGTAACACAAATTCCCTCATAGATGGGGGAGGGACTCAAGAAGTTCCACCTCTTGTATGGGATAGGAGCTACTAACAATAGATGACTTGGGAAGTAGAATAGGTGAAGTAGATTTCCTTTTATTCAGAAGTATGCCCTGTAGCCCCTATGTAGGTATTCATGTAAATGGCCTGCATTTGTGAAATTATAGGAAACGTGAAGTAGACTCTGGGTTTGGGAACAGGGGAAGAATTTGAAGTTGGAGGTAAAATTGTTGGAAGGATAGAAGATGAATTGGAGGAAGAATAGGGTAGTGGGTGTGATTAAAAAAAAAACATGTTCATATGAAATCCTCAAATAATATAAAAGAATGAATAAAATGTAAAATCCAAGATCTTTCCGTTATGGATTTACTATTTCCATGAAAATTTTCAAAATATACTTTTGAAATATTAACACATAAATATAAGTGGAAGGTTACATGATAGATCATTTGGCAAAATACTTGTGTGTTAGCATGAAGTCCCAAGTTCACACCACTAGTACACTTGTATCAACTAGTTACTATTTATAATTCTTATGTGTGAAGGGGATTAGCAAAAGAATAATTCCACTGACTTGATCAACATATAATTATGCTAAGTGGTAGTGAGGGACCTTTTCATACAAAACAAAACAAACTTGGAAGAAACATGATGCAGACACGCAGCATACGTATATCAGACTGCACACACACACACACTCACTCTTACACAAAAACACAATTCACAGCCACAGAAACATGAAACCACATTTGAAAACACATAAGCATACATGCATACAAAACATATAAAAATTTTAATTTGATTAATATGTTGATACATTTATTTTCTGGAGAAACTCTGGGGAAAGTGAAAACTACTTTAAGACATAGATCTTTTACTTCTCAAATGAATGACATCATCTTGCCTCCTTAAACCAAGCAATCCACTGGGATAAATGTGCTTTAATGCAATCAGTTTATGCTTTCCAAAAAGAAAAAAAAAATCTTTTCCTGCTTTCAAATGGGCAGACTTGTTTTTTTTTTTTTTTTTTTCAAATATTAACCAATAGATAACATAAGCTTTTCTTAAGACTCACTTGGCTCATTGTTTTGATAGATAACAAGATCATGTCATAGTATATATTCTAACTAAGACACCCTCTCTTGTATTCTATCATAGCAAACAGCAATGAGAATCTCAAGTGTGAAAAGAAATCACATCCCCAAAGCAAGAAGCTAGTGGGGCTGCGTCTCTAATATTCTGCAGAAGGTATGTCTCCATACTAGCTGCTTAATTTCTGTGATAAAAAAACAACATGACCAAATGCCACACATGGATTTAAAAAAAAAAAAGCTTATTTTGTCTTTATGTTTCAGAGGGTTATCCATGTGGTAAACAAAGCTTGGTGCTAGTGGCTCAGAATGAACTTGGTTGATAATATTTCATCACAAAGGAAGCAGAAAGATCAAGAAGTGGGGTGAGGCTATCAATCCTGAAAGTCTGCACCTAGAGCTACTCTTCCTCCAGTGAGACGATTCCTCCTAATAATCTGTCCAAGGAGTGTTCCCAACTAGGGACCAAGTGTTCAAATAGGAGAGCAGGTGGGGAACAGTTTTCATTCAATCTACAATAGCTCCCAAGGACACTTCAACCTTCCTCTAGGCTCTACTTCTTCAAAGGTTAAACACCACTTCTCCATCTCTAAACACTTGTCACATGGCCTTGGGTGAGGAAGAACATGGAGTCATTGCGGTGAACAAATATTCATTAGATGACTGAAAATATATGAATCAAGAATATGAATTACCAATTTAGGAATTTCCTAACACATACATAGTTAAATCAGCAAATAACAGAAACAGAAACAAAATAAATTTTAACAGTGCTATTGTTAAAAATGTGAATATTGGAGGTGATATTTAGGCTTAGTTATATTAACAAGCATATTCAAATGCAGTCTCCTGACATATATGCAGTATGTTACGACATGTCACTTGCCAAAAGCTGAATTAAAACACAAAACAAACTGGAAAATGTATACAATGGCACAGATACTTTACTAAAAGCAAATGATTATTAAGAATATAATCTTAATTTGTCACAAATTAAGAACTAGATAATATAGATAAAACGATATAACATCTCTTAAATTTATTAGAGGTGTGACATCTCTTAACTATCTAAAGTCATTTTTCTGAGTGCTATATCTAGGCTACATTACATATTTTTATTATAAGGAAAAAGGAGATCATTTCAATAAATATTTAATATAAACTAGCATATGGATACTTACATTTTATCCTGCAATCCAGGTATAAAAAATCCAAAGTAAAAAAGTGAAAAACATACCTATGCCTCAGGTTTTAAAAAGAAGTTAAGAATATTCACAGTCCTATACACTATGCTAGAGTGATCCCCACATATTTGCATAATGGCTTTTAAATAAGCACATATGTCCAGTGACTTGCATAATGATAAACATCAAACTGAAAAACAAAAGAACAAAGCAAAACAGCAAGAAAAGATTGGATGTTTGCCAAAGCCCTTGTTAATAGTTTCTCTTCATCCCACTGGGACTCATCTGATGTACTATTCCTGTTTGTGATACTCCAAACCGTGTGCAAACGACTACATTAAAATGAAATATTGATTAATCCATTCAGTTGAGATAACAACATATAAATATGAAATATATTCTATAATATGTTTATTATATTTATAACAATAATTTTCCCGATTTGCTTTATTTGTATTATTCCTTGGGAGCAAATGAATTAACGGAGCTTGCTTGTGTATTTTATGATCCAGCATTTTTATTATAGTTCTCTGCTTAGTAAGATGTTCATTTTCAGTATTTTCTAATTATCCCTGCTGAATTTTAACTAAAATAAATTCCTTCAGCTTAGTAACTCATGACCATTAAATTATCTGAAGCTAAGTTATGGAGGTACCTGGATGAAATAGTTATATATTAAATGATGAAATTCCTTTCATTATACACCTCCAGAATTGATTGTTAAAGTCTGACAAGGATAATAAACACCCCTAATTACCAAGAAGATCCGTCTCCACCAGCTACTATTCTCTTCTTAGAAGAATTTATGTGCTTTTCCAGGCAGATAGATTTGCTCTGCCTCTTAGCCTGACATAAATTATTTTTATATCAATCTTTCAGAAAAGAGAGTGTCCTCTGAGTGATAGCTATGGGGAGTACAGTACCTCTGGGAGAAGGAAATTAATTTGTCTCATTATTTTCTATATCTCACTACTCCCTAAGCCTCCACACAGCTCAGAAACTTATAGTGAAAGTCTGAGCCCCAACAGTTAAGATTTGTGAGCAGATATCATTAAAGAGCAAAGCTCCTTAAAATAAGGCTAGCTGTTGGGAATTGAAAGTAAAGAAAAAGAATAAAGAAATTCAACTAGGAGAGATATTTAATCCAGCTTCATTATTTTTACTGTGACACAATTATATCACCGTGTTATTTGGATAGAAATTGCAAAATATTAGACACCTCATTAGGGAACCAGGATGTAGTATTGCTTCACAGACAGGAGGGAGTACACTTTTCAAAGAAAAAGAATTCAAAAAAATCACACTAATATATAAACAAATTCTATGTTTTGCATTGAATTATATGCTCTCTTTAACTCATGAATAGATTTCTTAATGATGCTAGATGTTGGATGATTTAATTTGATAGTCATAACTATCAAAATAAAGTCATAATATTATATATGTCTTATAACTTTTCAAATCTGAAAAAGGGACTTTATAATATTAATGGTAAATTACCATCCTTTTTACTTTGTTTATGTAATTTACTTATACATAATATTCAAAATTCAGAATTTAAATATGAGAATATGTTCAATGAATAATTTACTGAAAAATATGTATCTTGTGAATTGCTAAAATAAAATGTTGTATTACTATAAATCTATTAAATATAGAAAGCAATTCCTATTTAATATATAAGCAATTCATTATAATACAGAACAAAATATATTTTACAAACAATATTTTAATATAAATGTATGTGTAGAATTGTAGAAATCTTAGTAACTTATTTGTATGAAAATGCATTATCTTTAGAACTAATAAATGAGAGTATTTTCTAATGTATAATCCATAGAAGGTTATGTGAAAGTTTTAAAAAGTTTTACTTATTAGCATTTTTCAAAAAGGTACAGGTAGTTTAATAATACTAAAGAAGGGTGAAATATAAGCTTGTACCATGAATTTATTTTTTAAGGATTTTACATACTGAAATATTTGAAAATAGTGTCCAGAAATGAACAAGAAGATACAATCACTGGGACGAGTGCAAAAAATTATATCCTTCAAACAAATAAATGTATGTTTCTTCAAGGCTATTCTTGTTATGAGAAGGACCTTGTCACATTTCAGAATCAAAACACAGTTGATGACAGTCACTTCAGTAGCATTATTACCCTTAGCAAAGGTTCTCTTATTATAAGTTAAAATTTCCTTCATATACTATTATGCACATATTTTTCCTGTTGTAGTCTTAATACTTTTTGGTGATTTTGTTTTATATTTTATGTATAATATCTTTCAAAACATATTGATTAGAGAAAATTGAATGGAAAAGATAAATTCAAACAAATACTATTTCATTTAGATATCATGACTCTAACACATTCTTTTTAACCAAAAAGTGAGAATCATATCATTTTTTCCTAAATTTCTGTCTTAATTGTTAATACCTTCTGAAGTTACTTTCATGAATATATTTGACCTAACATCTACTCACTCAAGATAAAATACCAGAGGTAGACCAAAAGAATAGTTCTACCTAAGTCAATCATTGTTAGCAATGGTTGATTAGAATTAATTGCAATTATTATATTCTACATTTAGAAGTCTGCATGTAACATAGAAATAACTGGCTGGTAATAATTTATCACCCTTAAACCTTGAAAAATTGAATTATATAATACACAAAAATCATTCTTCTGGTAACTGCCAACTGTCATTACCTGTCATTACTGGGGAACTGACACCATTCACTGAAATATTTCACAATAGTGTGGTTCATTATCCTTAAAACACATTATGCAAAAAGAGATGTAAAAACTGAAAAACAATCATATGCTCTCAAAAGTTTCTTAATATATCCTGTGCTTAGAATTGATATTAGTCCATCTAAGTTTATCAACTATAAATAGATAGTAAATAACCATCTTTTGTTTAGTCATGAACTTTACTAAAATTTTGACTGCCAGCAACACTTTTTTTTGTTTAAGTGGCTTTCTTACATGACAGGATGCTTCCAATGCAATTTATCAGTTGGTTTCATAAGTATATACCTAAAAAGTATTCTAGTACTATTTATTTTATTTTGAAATTACTTTTTATTTATGAAAAATACTTCACAGTACAAAATATAAATAAAATGTTAGATGAAAAAAATCAATTGCATATTTTCAAGTCCATTTTTAGAATGAATCAAAACAAGATACACAAGGTGATTAAAAGAAGGAAAACCAAAGTCACATGTTGCTGAAGCAGTAAGATTCAGTAGAGACTGATTTAGTGATTGATCTAATTACAGTGATATTACTCATCCGTAGGAATGCAAGTCTGATATGGGAAGAAACTTTGGCTCCAGGCTTTCTTGAATCTATGTAAATGGTTAGAACAGAATGATACTCAATTACATACTTCATCTCTATAAGTCAATTCATTTCTTTTAGAAAAAAAGATAGCTTTTTGTTAAAACTCATTTTATTTTTTAAGTGACAATGATAAAGTTATTCTCATGTTATTACTAAATTTAGTCCATGAGAGAAATATCATGAACAAAAATAAGAAACAATATCAATATTCTATCAACACAACTAGTGATTTATATTTTTTCAGGAAATTGAGAAGTTATAAAAATTCATTAGCATAACATTATTTATTTAGAAGGGAGATGAGTACTTCATTTTCAAACAGCCTGAGTTACAAAATTACCATTTGTATTTTTTAAAAATTGTAGTGTTATTATGTTTTTATTTTATTTGCAATGTGAAGATCTTTGTATAAATGCTGACTTGCTTTATATTTTTCATGTCAGTTGAAAATAAATTGTCTAAATAGTTTGGATTTGAGTGTTTGTAAGCTAAAACACTAAGGTGGGCAGTGCTGTGAGTTAATTTTCTGATATTGCAGCAGCTTAGCAAACACTTCTCATGATCTTTAAATCTTTTCACTTGATCATCATGTTTTATAATCCATCAATAGATGTTCAGGCAGATAGGGAAGTCCATCTTCTTATGAGGTTTTACAGCAAATTATGAACTGAGTTGGTGTAAATTATGTCACATGCAGAGAGAAGGTCATTTATTTTTGTATGAATTATTCTGGTTGCACTTGGGACAAACAATATAGAAAAATATAATGTCCTCCTCTGAGGTACAACTATGGACATAATTAAAGTGATGAATCTTCATACCTGTGAGCTAGTGTGTAACAGTTACTACTTAATATTTAGGCAAGTGGACAAGGAAACATTTTTTTTTTAAACCAGGAATGTTTTACCTAGCAAAATATGTGATATGTATTATTTATAAACCTTAGACTTAAAAATATTTAGAGCCCACAGAGCCCAGAAAGATCCATCACAGTGGCATAATATAAAAGTATTTGTTGTAGGATGCCTGTTGTTTGTTCCTGGCTGCTCAGCTCCAAATAACCACACAGAAATTGTATTAGTTAAATCACTGCTTGGCCCATTAGCTCTAACTTCTTATTGGCTAACTCTTACATCTTTATTTAATGCATTTCTATTATTTTATATTTATCACAAGGCTTGTGTCCTACAGGCAAGGTTCAGCATCCGTCTCTGGCAGGGTTACATGGCTTCTCTTTGACTCCACCTTTTTTCTCCCAAAATTTAGTTTAGTCTCCCTCCCCACTATCTACATCTCTTCTGACTTTCGAGGCCCAAGACAGATTCTTTATTAACCAATGGTATTCACAGCATGCAGAGGGAAATCCCACATCAGATACTAACTTCTTTGTCTCAAATAAAGACAATTAGTTGCATATATCCTCAATGTTTAGAAAGATTGCATATTGTCCCAGATATGCACAGACCTTTATATATTTGTCATAAAATATAGCAATCAATATAATCTACTTAATACTGTTAATGGGAAGACAGGAAATAAAATAAATTAACACCTAGTATTAATTCATTCATCAAAAATGTCTTTTGAAAGCAAATACAGTGTGAAAATATTAATTCAATAATCAACTGTCAAGGTATAATGAAAAAATTGATAAAGTGACTAAAATTAGCCTCTGCCTCTTTTATGTTAAGAAAAGTACCAAAATAGCATTGATGTTGGCAATTGTAGATAAAGAGAAAGGGTTTGTGGAAGTAATGATAATATTCCTTCAGAAAAAGCTAGTAAATTATATATTCTGTGAGTCACTCTAGAGGTCTGATTGGCAGCACTAATAATTTGATGTGGATAGATGGAAATTAGGGCCACCTAGTTTGGGAAATTACATGATTCAAGACAGTTAATTAGCTACCTAAGTCTACTTTATTAAAAGTCTTTCCATATTTTTATATCTTTGGTGTGAAGTGAGATGCTTTTAAGGAACATTGTAATATCACCTAATGCAAATACTTCATGATATAAGTTCTAGGAAAATGTTCAATTTTTAACTTAAGTCTAAGATCTTTTTGGAGGGGCATATCAAAGTACAACAAATTGCATCTACCACTATAGTTTGGGTCTCCTTCTAGAAATGCTAGAAGCTACACCCCAAAATCTCACCTGTATGACTACCTAAACATGACCCTAAAAGACTATAACAAGAGTAGACATCCTTATGTGAATGGTGAAAGCTCTTGCCGTCTTAACCCTGAACATAGAAATAGAGACGCAAAAGGAAAGCTGAGTGTAGGAGAGATCATCTTCCCCAGTTAAGAGCACATGAATTGTTTATCCAATACCAAATGGTCAGTCCTGAAACACATGAAACATACATACATGTATAAATATATGGTCTGAACATGCTATATTTATGCATGTTTTTCATATAAACACATATATATATAATGTAGGTATGCATATATGATCATCAAGTTCATATTTATATTTCTTAACTATAAATTTCATATGATAAAAACCACATTTTTTTTCTCAAAAATGCTTTGCCTTTGTTCTGTGGTGTGAGGTATAATTTAAAATACATTGTTATACTCATGCTGAAATTAGCTATTACAGTAACTGGAATACTGAGCAATCATATAAAAAAAGCTATTATGTCATACTTAAACAGAATACATTGTTTAAAAATAAGCCATTACCTAATTTTTTTAAATTATGTATCTGTTACCTACAGAGAAAATGATAACGGAATGGATATGTCTGATAAACACCCGATAAAAACACCACAGGAACTTAAGAAAAATAGAAAGAAGCTTTCCGAAACTCTCTTTAAGTTTACAGTTAGATTTCACCCTCTACTATATAAATAGCAGCCTTTTCCTTGCACACTACAAACCTGTCACATCTCATAAACTTGGCTGAGTGAGCTGAGTGGATGGGAAACCTCCAAGGGCCCACCACTGACGGCTAAAAGTGGGATCAGTGATTCAGGGAAGTTCACTCATAAATACTTTTCCAAAGTTCCAGCTTGGTGGTGGTAGATTTCATGATATGGAAGGTGCTATTAAGTTAGTTCCTGTCTCTATTTTAGTACTTACAGCTGTTCTGAGCTATTTCTTAGCATCCCCATAAAAAATAATCGTTTGCTGGCTAAAGTCCAGTCCAAAGAAAAATCGGAACCACTTTAAATCCTCCCTGCACTTAAGCTTGGATAGAAAGTTTCTTAGTTTCTTTCTCCTAACTCTTGCCAGTAAGAACACTGCTTTCCTGACACTGGAACGGACAAGCAGGAGTGTTTAACCATACAGAAATAGTGCACTCGCAAAATCCTTGAGGGCCTTGGACTAAACACAAGGTCTGATTCTGAGTAAAAATGGAAAAGGAAAAAAAAAAAAAGGAGTATAGAATGGTGTTGATGTCTCTATACCTGCACAGGTGCAAAGCCCTAGGAAGCCGAGAGGAGCAGCAGCATTTAGATGGTGGGTGTTAATTCAAGAAAAAACATGGTAATGAGGGCATTTAAAGCCTAGGTTCACAAACTCAACTGAGATCAGGGTAGGCAACTCACTCAGAATTGAAAATAACGCCAGGTGTAAGCAAATATCTGTTTGTGGCACCAAAGAGCTTAACTAATTTAACATAGCTGCAGTCATCTTCGTGACCCTTTTAAAAAAAAAAAAATTCAGGCCTAAAAAAAAACATGCTTGCAACTGATTCTGGCTCATAATCCACCCGTTTAGAACTTGAATTCATTTTCTCTCTCTCTCTCTATTTTTTTTTTTTCATTTCTTCTCCTGGCTCTATATTTTAGCCACTTCCTTATGAGTTTTTTTTTTTAAAAGATCACAATGTCTCATGCTTTAAACTTCACATGTCTCATTTGAGGTTCATTTTTGTCTTCATAAAGAGCCTGGAGAGTTTTAAGCAGCCACGTTACATTGTTAGCTATTTTGTTTCCTGCTCAGCTGCAATACTATGGTGTCAAAGTTTACAGCTTCTCAGTGGAAATCCATTTTGCAAGTGGCAAGCTTTTCTTTTTTTTTCTTTTTCTTTCTTTTTTTTTTTTTTTTTCACTGACTGCCACCTCTTTCTTCAAGGAAATCAGTCCATGGTATGTAGGAGGTCCTTCTGTTTATGTGTTGCTTTCATTGGTTAATGAATAAAGAAACTGCCTTGGCCTTTTGATATGGCAGAACTTAGGTAGGCGTGGAAAACAGAAGTGAATGCTGGGAGGAAGAAAGCAGAGTCAGGGAGAAGCCATGGATCCTCCACCTGAGAGGGATGCCAGTTAGAGTCTTTCCTGGTAAGTCACTGCCCTGTGGCTATACACATATTAATAGAAATGGGTAAAATTAAGATGTAAGAATTAGCCAATAAGAAATTAGAGCTAATGGGCCAAGCAGTCTTTTAATGAATACAATTTCTTTGTGGTTATTTCGGGGCTAAGCTAGCCGGGCAGCCAGGACAAATAAGCAGCCTCTCTCCTAGCAACAAGTCCATATTAGCAGTGGTAAACTTGTTAGTCATTCATAATGTTGTACTATATGTAAGGAAACAAACCAAAATGAACTCACATAGTCACCCTTCACCAGTTAGCTTAGACATTTGTTTATACAATAGGAAAGTTTCTACACTAGAATTCCTTAAATGCTGATTAGTAGACTTCAGAAATAAAGGAAATATAAATTTTAGGATAGAAGAGCCTCCAAAACAGGTAGTTTCTGACAGAGCTTTTGGGCTAGAGACTTGTTTCTTAGTAATGAATGGAAAAGGCTCACAAAATATATATTTTCTCCTGTTAAACTTAGAGCAAATAATTAAAAAATTACAGCACACACATGCATACACATACACACATCTGAGAAGTATTTCCATATTCTGAGTAAGAGAACAAAATTAAGACAAGTAAAGTTTCAAGAATGACGGTTTCATAAGAGGTATAATTTAAATTTAAGCTTATAGGTGATTTAGCTTCATACTTTTTCTAGTAAAATGGTGAAATTAAAAACTATGTGAATTTTTCTATTAATGTAAAACAATAGGTTTATTATTTAAATAGTTAACTGATGAGGAAGAGGCTACATTCAATAGGTAAAGTTCTTTTCTAGCAAGCATAGTTTAGTTCAGTTATCAAACCCACTAAAAATGTGTGTGGTTGTGGTACATGCTTCAAATCATTGGGGTGTGAGAGACAGTCACCTATCAGCAGAACCAGTTAGCCAAGATTTCTGGCTTCTGTATCAATGAGAATCAATCTCTCCCTCTCAAAACATTAATATAGAAAACTCTGAAACTTCTACCTTTCACCCCGTCTCTGTGTCTCCATCTCTCTTTCTGTCTCTCTCTCCATTCTTTTGTTCTGTCTCTCCATTTCCTCTCATTCTTTCTCTGTGTTTTATCTGTCTGTCTCTCTCTCAAACACATGCACACATACACACACACACACACACACACACACACACACACACACACACACACAAACACCCTATCAATGTGGAGAGATGAGAAAGAGACATACAGTGATGGAGAAACAGTAAAAGAGAAACCAAGAGAAAGTCAAAAACATATAATATTATATATTAACTATAATATATTTAATACACTCATACATTTTCAGTAGAAATAGGCACTTAATTCATATGATGAGTTTTACATTTTCTTGAGTAAGACAAAAACAAAAGAGTAAAATGCTATCTTAATAAATGTCAATTTTGAGAAAGGTAAATAGTATAAAAATGAATAAACATCCCATGTCTGGATGCCTTTACTAATGTAAAATGTTTAGAGAAATACCTATTCAACTGATTTCAATAATCAAAACTCCTATTTGTTTCTTATGATTATAAACTTTGCAGAACATTTAATTTTCTTGTGAATTAATTGTTAAAACTTTAATTAAATAACTAATCGTATCAATCTTCAGGTTTTTAAGTTTCTTATAAGAGAAGTTGACTTTGATTTTAGAGAATGAAATGCTACCGGGGAAAGGCTGAGAATATTTCTTAGAAGCTGGGAAACCAGGTTTAGAAATCAAAGTCAGAACAGTCCCAAACAAGTGTGAGTGTTTCGGAGACTATGACTTCATGCTGTCCCTCAGCACCAGCTGTTAGAGCATCAGCAGCGACCTTGGACCTTGTCTGCCACAGCACCGGTGCACCTGTCATGCAGGCAAATCATATGTCATGATGCAGCTGTTGTCACCTGCTGTGCAGTGATTCCTCGGGTCTCTAGATTTTGTGTTAATCTTTTTTTATTAAGTTGATAAAAAGAAAAGTTGGAATTCTTTATTTTTATGTTTTAAAAGGAACTCTGAAAGCAGAGTGACTTGAATTTCAACTTAGAATTTTTTCAGTGGTTCCTCACTCAGTACAATTTATTGAAGGCTATTTTACTTATCTTTAATTTAAAGAAAGAATATTTCCATATTTGATGCTATTTCATTTCTGAGTCCCAACTCTATCACAAGTATATGATATACTTTTTGATATAGGATTCTACAGCTATCAATGTTTGTATTGTTGCCCTTTTAGATGCAATCGTTTTTCTAGATGCATCTACACTACACAAATTTCTTACTGTTTACTTGAAATATTGCATTTTCCATTGTAATTATTAGAACATGAAATGCTGTTTGGGTGGAATGTTCTATAGATGTCTGTTAAGTCCATTTGATTCATTATGTCTGTTAGTTCTCTTATTTCTCTGTTAAGTTTCTGTCTGGTTGACCTGTCCATTGGTGAGAGAGAAGTGTTGAAATCTCCTACTATTAGTGTGTGGGGTTTGATATGTGCTTTGATCAAACTGGACTCTGAATGTGGCTGACAATGGGGGCTAACTGAGAAGCTAATGATAATGGCACTGAGATTTTATTCTACTGCATGTACTGGCTTTTTGGGATCATAGTCTTTTTGGATGCTCACCTTCCTAGGCCCAGACAGAGGGGGTAAGGCCTTGGACTTCCCACAGGGCAGGGTACCTTGCCCTCTCTTAGGACTGGAGGGGGAGGGGAGAGTATGAGTGGAGGAGTGGGAGGAAAATGGGATAAGGGGAAGAAGTGGAAATTTTGAATGGTATTATTTATAAAGAAAAAAAAGTAAAAATAAATAAATAAACTGCAATATTTCTGGATGTTTTCCCAAAGGAACACTTTTTTCAGACTAATTTTAAAATAAAAATTTCTCAAAATCATTCTGAATGGCTTTTGCCTACTATGTAACTACACAACAAGGTGAATATTACTTTAACTACATCACAGAGTTGTAGCCTGGTACTACCAAAGTAATTTCAAATCCCCTGCAGGAGTTTACAGTTTTATTTAGGAATCCCCAGGAGAAGACCATTAGGAGTTAACATGGCTCTTTCTGTAGAAGAATTTATTTCAGTTCAAGCACTCAGCCTGCCCTTTTCAGTTCCCATTTATGGATCTAGACTTAAATCTCTAGCTCTGATCTTGGCAAAAACCTTTCTGGTTTTTTTTTTTTTTTTCCTGCGTTTTGTGCAAATAGCTCATTAAAGTCTCCACTCCAGACCATCAGAGAGGCAAGTATTCTCAAAGGGTAGAATAGTGCTACTGGTTTCTAATTCTTCCAGATTAACACTTTTTCTTGAAGGCTTCAACCTTTAGGAATTCATTTTATTTCCTATCCACCCACCCATGCTTTAAAAAGTACCTTTTAAATTGTTTTATTGCTTATTTAAAATGTTTTGCTCCAGACTTAATTCAAACAGACTTAATCAGTGCTTTTTTTTTTTTTTTGTACTCTTTCTTTTCTACACCTTGGCTCAGAGTTTTTATTGTTTTATCTTTATTTTAAAGTGCAAGCATAACTTATGAAAACTTAATTTAATTTATATTTCTTTAAAAAATAAACTTATTTGAACCAATTTACATGTATTCAGCTGATAGATTAAAATCACTTAAATATTTAATTATATATTGTTCTTTGTGGTTTTGAAGGATCAATGACAGAATACCTTAAGTACTTATGGAAGAAATAGAATATATAGCAAAATTTTCTTATTTTTACCTCAAGATTTAATAATCAAAACAAAACAAGTTGTTCTTCATGATTGTTCCTTGAATAAGTGAATTTGCAAAGTGTATAAAATTAAGCAGGTAGACTGAAGACATTCTACATTAGTTTATGGCATAGTATCTTTTATCGTGGCATCTTCTAATACCTGCCTTTGAAATAGAAGTTCTATAAAGTATATCATTATGCCTGAAACTAAATGAAAGAAAATTAAACTACTATGTTATATACCCAGCTCAGCATAGTCATTTGAATTTGGGCAAAAAGATTATATACTTTGAAAACTAATCAGATGTTTAGTCTAGAAAGATGACATATCTATGTATATATGTTCTTTTCATAAATTTCAGTTTCAATTACATTGTTTGTGTAAGGGTCTGAGAAATGCTGAAGAAGATCCCAAATTTGAATAGTTGCAAGAACAAAGTGTTTATCTGCAGAAATAATCAGCATGCTAGGTCAACCATTTGTACAAAATGGTGGCCCAGAGTAGAGCATACAGACTCGTTGTAAGCATACTTATGGGAAATCAAGGAATGGGAACAGTTAGGTCATCTCATACATAATTGTTTAAACAAGCAGCAATTACATTGGTAGACCGAGGTTTTAGGTTTTGTTCTTTTTTTTTTTTTATCTTTGAACATACTCAGGTAGGTTTAGAGGGGAGGCATTGCAGAAACTGTCCTTATTTGGACATTGTTTTGACTCGGGTCTTGTACATGTTCTTTTCTTTGTCCCTTCTGTCAGGGTGTTGTTGATTAATAGCCTTTCTTTAAGAAACTAAACTCAATTTAATCTGCCAGACCTTTTTGACTCCCCATGGGAGGCTTTACCCTTTGGGAGGAGTGGATAAGGGGGTGAGCTATGGGGGCAGGTGAGAGGGAACAGAAAGAGGAGAAGGAGGGAGATCTGTGATTAGAGTACAAAATAAATATATAAAAAAAGGACCTGGAACTTAGTCCCAGCTTATAAAGTGGAGGAAGTTTAGATCTCTCAGTTTGGTGGTGTTATTATTATATATTTTGCATTTTTATATTAGTTAAGGACTTACAATTCATCATAGGGCTTTGTTATTTTTATTAATAAATAGTTACTAATTATCATATATCATAGTGAATACGGAAACTGGTATTCAAATGAGTATGTTATCAACACCAAGATAAATGCTCTTCAACATGAGGATAGCTAACATATTCCAAATAAGGAAAAACTTTCAATATTACTTCTATGCTTTAAACTTACATAGAGCCCACATCCTTGTGGATAACCATTTACCAACTTTTGAATATTGCGTTCTTAAAGAAAACAAGTTCAGAAGTACACTATTTTATACATGTGCATGTGAAGTTAGGAGTTAAGAGCACCTGCCACTTCTTAAAAGGACCTGACGGCAGTTCCTAACATCTACATGGAGGCTTAGCACACTAGTTTCAGTGGAAACATGTTTTCTTAATGAAGAACCTCAAACACAAATAAATAAATAACAATTAAAAAGAGGAATACATTTAGCACACATATATGAGAGAGAACATGTTCTTTGTCTTTCTGGATCTCCTTCTGCTCTCCTTCTGAGAAATTTTACTTCCTGTTCACTCATTTACCTACATAATTTATGATTTCCTTAATATTTACAGCTTAATAACATTACAACATGTATAGATAACACATGTTCACTATTCATTCATCAAAACATGAATATCCAATCTCCTTAAGGGGTGCATTTCAAAATATAAGTTTTAGAACACAGGTTAATTAAGAGATGGGTTTGTGTAAGTTGAGTGTGGGATGGGTAGGCAGGGTAGAAAAGAAGAGAGTTCAGGTGGATAAGAACAATATACAAAATTTTAAAAGCCATGTTGTAACTAAGAACTGATAAATATTAAATATATAGTATTTTGGTTGTGAGCCTAGCCTTTATGCCTGAGCCATCTCTCCAGACCTTCCTGCCTACTCAAGTAATATTATCTCCCTTCTCAGGCCTTCGATGGTGTTGAAGATTAGAAAGTCATAGTTACTACTGTCCTCTTGTGATCTAGCCAAGCCATTTCCAATACAAGAATTAGACTCTTTAGGATAGAATGTTTATTAAAACATTTAACATATGCTCCTTGCTTAATATTGTTTATGCTGATTGTAATTCTAATCTTATACTTGATATTTGTTCCTAAAGTATGGGTTTGGAATTCTCTTACATAAACAAAAGGGGAGGTGCTGCGGGAGCTCCTTCCACTCCTTCAGCCAATAGCCCTTATTGGGTGTGGTCTCTTTTGCTTTAAAAAGCAGCAGTTGCCCTGCTCTCTCTCTTTTGCTTCAGGCTTCCAGCTTCCAGCTGTTAGACTTCATTCCTGGTTGCACAGAGGGCTGTTGTCTGGGATGGTGATCTGTAAGTTTTCCCCTTAAATAAATAACCCTAGTATGAATCATAATTCCAAAAATTAAATATATAGTGGAGTTATACAATAAAAGAGAAACCATGGAACTATTATATATCATAGGTTATTGGATAAAAATCTCAGTGTCAGTAGTTGCTTATGTCTTTTTCACAGACAAACCCAAATAGACAGTCCCAAACACTGTAGTCTGTGTCACTTGCTCTTAGCTATATTTTTGTATTTGAATAAACCTTTCTTGCTAAAGATATCACATACGTAGTTATAGACAACAGAGAATTCAATCTTATACTGACCTTGTCAGTTCATCCTACTGCTTCATAATGGTAGAAAATACGCAGTGCTCACTAGCAGAAAGAAATGTAATCATCCTTTTCTATTATCTGTGACACTAGTCATCAACAACTCTTCAGAGAACATATGCCTACTAATACAATAGGGGCACTAATATTATGAGAATAACCAAATAATGTAAGGAGTCATCAACATTTTCAGGAAGAACTCTTGCAATTCGGTTAACAAATCGTAAAAATTGGAGGAGTAAAGTAAGTGTAACATGTGTTATCCCATATAAGCCCTTATAACCAGCAAGGAGAGCAGAATAAGTTTTAATTTCAGAGAAATAAATCCATCACAAGGAAAATTGTTTACCAGAGGGGACAGTGTGATAAGTATGCTAAAATAAGAAGGGGAAGGAAAGATTCATTAGTCACTTCAACTGAATTTAAGCACCCAGAGTAACCCTGTCTTTAACTAAGTATGTGGTATATAATCTCTGAGTTCACCTAGCTCTAAAATACCAACAAGACAACTCCTTCTGTGTCAGAGGCAAACCCTCTATTCCCATACTCTTAGAAAGGTAGTTGTATAGTGCTAGGTTCTATCTCTAGCAGGGTTTGTGTCCTGATGAAGAGCTACAGAGTTAACTGGGGAAGAATGAAGACAAGCACAGGGATGTGTTGATACATTCTCTCTCAGTCTCTGTCTCGTTTATCTTTACAATAATAAAACCATATGTGAAGTAAGACTTTTAAATTTAGATTTTACATAATCAATTCCCAAGAACTTTTAAGATTACCTAACAATAGTTCTCATAGCTCTTACCCAATTTCACCTTCCATGCACGGGGAACATAGTTAGTTACAGACCATCAATTATACATTGAAAAAGCACCACCCCTCCATGATAGCTTGACAGGAAACAGCTGACCCCTGATATTAGCAAGTGAACAAGTTTCTTCTACTCACTAAGATTTGGTCTAGCCATTTCCTTGTGGTCATAAGGTGCCAGATATTGAGTCCTGAAAAGTAAAACAAGAACAATTTCCATTCTTAAAGAGGCTTGTTGCTGTACTTGCCCCCAATTTTACATAACATGTCAGAGCCTGTGTGGGTCCAACACAAATTCCCTATCTAGGCTGGAACGGAGTCGCGAGGAATAAAACTGACACAGCTTACACAGTCGTCATGGAAAGGCCAGATCTCTCTTCAAAGAGATCTCTCATTTATTCTCCAAACGGCTTATATAAACTCACATCAATAGAGCGGGAACACATTAGGCTGTTTGCTAGGCAACCGGGTGCCTGGGCTCAGGTCATGTCCGCATCTAGCAGTCAGGTAGGCCATGAAATAGCAACTCTATAAGACATCCTCCAAATTACAAAGGAAGGAAGCACCAAACCTCTAAACTCTTAAGTCATCAGCTTCAGCCAACATCTCTTCTCAGGTGATCTACATTCTAACAAAAGAAGCTAGGAGCAGCACATCCTGGCTTTTGTTGAGGCAGAGACAGCTTGTCTGCAGAGCTACGTGACCAGCTCAGACCGGGCTAATGGCTTTTGTGCCATACCGAAATATGGGCCTACAATACCAAGCATTGAATGCTCCCATATGTGGTAGAGGAGAATCAAGCCAGTCCAACTTCTTAACAGAGTTTGCTTCCCATGGGACATACCAAATTCTTCTTAGCAAATGATATCTGGCATAAATGGGGACTGCAGACTTAATTGTAGGCACAATGGCCCTAGGTTTCTCAGAAATTAAGACAACTACTACTCTAAGCCCAAGTGTAGGCTTTAACCGTTGCTCTAGATAACCAAATGTTCTCAAGTTTCCTGCAGTCAGCCTACTAGTACTAGTAACTTCTTAATACAATCTACTGTGAAGTATTTCCTGTGATCACTGTCATCCAAAGAGCAGTCAACAGGACACAATGAAGCTGAGTAGGAGTGAAACAAGCACGAGCATTTTTATCCTTCTCAATTAGCAACATGCCCTCCAAAATTCTCTGGGGAGAACTGCTCCCCATACCCCAATAATATCACTTCACTATTTCTCTTGTGAGCAGAATACCACAAAAAAGGAAACTAGCAACAGCAACAAGGCCAAGGGAGAAAAGACTGAGAGGCAGACATCCTTCTTTGGAATCACAGAAGATAATGTGGAATCTTTCTGCAGGCTCTCTGTCACACAGCAAAGAGTTGAACAGGTCTCCGTCATACAATGAGCCATCTGTTATACAATATCTCTGTCATAAGATGAGCTATTTGCTGTATGGAATAGAACTTTCTTGTGAAAATTGTACAAGATAATGAGAAAAAAATGGAAATATCAGCCCTAATGTTTTAAAAACCGTGACTAGTGTTCCCGTTGATAATGTCACTTTTTACCACTGTCTATGATTTAATTACACTAATGTCCCAGCTGATTTTAATTGTTTCAAAAGGCATTGATTCAACTGCAGAAATTCTATCAAGATTGAGAATTTGGCCTATTTTTACCATTTGTATTTTTTTTTAATTTGGAGACAAAGACTCATGTACCCATGCCTGTCATAAAAAAAAAAAACAATTTATAGAGACACAGAAATGGATAATATAAAGTTCTAACATGCTTTTTTTTTTTGAGATAAGTTTCTTTGTAGCTTTGGTTCCTGTCCTTGACCTAGGTCTTGGAGATCAGGCTGGTCTCAAACTCACAGAGATCCACCTCCCTCTGCCTCTCCTGTGTTGGCATTGAAGTCATACACAACCACCTCCAGGCCATGCTAGGCTTATAAAGCACAGGAGATCAATGCCTGGGCATCACACACACTTTGCAATCACTCAGTTTATTTCCATCCACACTCCTGAAACTTATTATCTGTAGAGGATATCAATAATGTAGTCCCACAGTAGCTCAGAATGAAGTATAATAAAGGGTTCTTTTTTGATTGTTTGTGTGGTTGGTTGGTTGTTTTGTTTTTCGAGACAGGGTTTCTCTGTAGCTTTGTTGTCTCTCCTAAAATAAAGGGCTCTTTATTTAGGGGTAGACTCACAGATCAACAGTCCTATGCATGAATGGGGAACATGAACTGAATCCAACAGCCAAGAGAATAAGTGCACACGTTTTACATCTGTTTTTTTTATATTACCCAAGGCCACACCCAAAGTGGTCCAGCATCTCAAAGGCCATTGGCTAAAAGAATTTCCACAGCAATTATCCAAATAATTGAGCTGTAGGCATTATCCTCTGCTTTTCTGCCCTTTATCTCCAGGAAATTTCATTCAGTTTTTCCTGCCAATATTTTAACATTCTATAATATGTTTGAGAAATAATAAATTCTCTACTCCCTATTGTCTTTCACAGGTGAATTAAAAAGAACAGCAAGAGACATTTGGTAACTTAGGATTCTGGTTATTGTAGCTACATGCCTAGAATCTTTAGATGCATTTCTTTAGAACATTTCATTTTGATGGTATTCCCTCACAATTTTACCAGTCATAAAATGTATATGAATTATTTTCACAATCTTGAGCTGCAAGATTAACATGCTGAATTTGTAACCATAGTAAGTGTTTCTCGGTCAGACAATTGGCAAAAAAGTCAATTCAACACACACACACACACACTGTGTAAACTTTTTCTTAAACAACTTTTAATTATAATGTAGGCTGACCAGTAAGAAGTATTGGAGACTATAGAATTAATATATTACTAAGAAAATTCAGGAATAATGCCTAAAGGATGCACAGGACAGGGTTTAACATATAGAAAACTAGATTCCAATGTAATTGGGATGGAGCCATGAGGCTCTCGACCTCTGAACTCTAGCAGATCACATTGTAGAGTTTGCTTGTGAAAGATGGGAAAGCAAGGCTTTTGTCTAGACATATCAAGTAACCATTCGCATGTAGGTCAATGCCAAAAAAAAAAAAGAATTAATTTGGGATGTGAACCCTATGGAAACAACAGAGACATGATAAAGAGAGAGCCAGCTTTACTGTTCCAGTGATCTGGCATCTGGTAGAATAAGCATGTCATGCTTAAAGAGATTTCTGGAAGGCACACCATATCATCACTGCATAAAATGAAATCATTTTGGTCTATGATATTGCTCATTAGCTAAGAACACCTGCTGTTCTAGCGTAAATGTGCAGTTCATTGTGCGGCATCTATCTCCTGCAGCTTCAGGACCTCCTGTAACTCCTACTCCAGGGAACTCCAGTCTCCTCTGGCCTCCGAGGACACCTGCTTTCACACGACATATTTATACATATACTTCCCTACTAATACAATTAAAATAAATTTTTAAATTAAAAATAATGAAAACACATCTTACCTTTCTATATAACAAATATATTTTTAAGAGAAGATCTGGATTTAATGAGGGCCTACTCATGACCAGATGAATTCACAACAGGGAGGTTATGTATTATGGATAAATGCAAAGAATAAGTTATTTTAATAGATCATCTAATCTAAGGCATAGGTTGATAGTAAAAAAGTGAATGTTGTCACTTAACAGTATATCATAGAATGGTAAATGTCAGTTTACATAAGGAACAAAATGACTAGAATTAAGAAATTACTGAGACAATTTGATGCATTGTCAGAGACAATAAAGGAAGACTTTATAGTGCAATGCATTTTAGTTTGACTAAGCATCTATTTTTTTTTAAAGAACAAATTCAGGCAATGAATATACGGCAATAAAAAGGCCAAAATGAAAAAAAAAATATCTTCAGGTATCACTCTATATATAGAGAAGGCAGCTACTTCTACTTTCCTGCAGGTCTATACTAATCAAACATATGGTTACTATCACACATAGAAAAATATATTGAAATGTATTTTTTAATAATTTTACAAATCTTTCTTTAAATAAATAAGGGATAAATACTGAAACATAGATTTAAAAAAATAAACAAGAACATACAGAGAAACCACACTACCTGAATAGATCCTGGGATGATATCTAAAACCTTACATCCAGAAAGGCAGACTTTCAGAGTAATTTTTGTGATGATGGCACTGGGACTGTGCCCATCCTGCAGCTGTACCATAAAACACACTGAGTCTCACGGCAATGCCATTAGGGTGTTCCGGAGTCTGCAGTGGCATACCTCACTGTCCTCTCTGAGTGGTTCAAATATGACAACCATTAACTTTATTTGTGCAATCAGCTCATATTATTAATGTGACAAGATCACAATATGATGCTGGAATTTATAAGGCTCTCACTGGTGACAAAGAGCTCAAATACAATGATTACTTATTTTAGTCTTCAGCAGAGCTATGCGTATGGAATTCAACTATTTGAATAAACAAGTGGTATATCTGTCATTACACTTTTGTGTTGTCTGGAAGCAGAAAAAAAAAAGAGACTGCATCTGCTAATTTTTAAATCTAGCTTTGACTCAATTGTTTTACTATGGTACACTCAAAACTATCTCATTTTCATGAAAAATGAATAAATTAAATAATACTAACAGCAATATAACTGTGAAAATGTCTTTCCTTTAAAATATTTAAATCAACTTGAAACAGACTATAAGAACATGACATATTTAGAAAAAAAGAAAGAATCCCTGTTAAAATTGTGCACATTTTGAAAGAAGAAACATGGAAATAAACATTGCAAATGCTAAAAATGGCAAGTCTGAATCGGACACAAATTCTTAAGAATGTTCTCAAAGTTCAGTTTTGGGTCTGGGAGACAAATAGAACCTCACTAATTGATGTCATCAAACGTATGCAATTAGAAATAAGAAGAAATCAGTTAAGTAGAAAAATTGAAGTTGTTGGATGTAAAATACAGAAAACAACGAAAGGTCAATTGCTATTTTTTTCTTTTTTTCCTCTCTTAAGTTTCACATTTTAGCATCATTGTATGTGATACTAAAATAGGTGGGATTGAGATCAAAGTCACCTTTCCAATGTCTCAATTAAAAAGTGATGATTTGAGAAGGAAATTAGATGGAATATAACAGTCCCAATAGGCCAAGGATCATTACCATGATGTTACACTTCTACCATGTGCCAATAGTTCCTGCTTTCTCTTATACAAAAGGTTCATACGTAAATCTTAAGACTTCTTCAAAGTGAAGATTCATTCATTCAAAGATATAAAATCAATAATCAGGATAGAAGCCATAGATACTCACACAAGCTGCTTAAAGCACAAAGAGTTTTGTCTCCTATCTAATAGGGAAAAAAGAATGGCAAATCAAATCCATGACAACATAAGCATTTAATTTCAGTAAGTAATTAAAAAAAAATCCCTAGCTAGTGTAAAATGCTTCTTTGGGGAAGTGGCTTTCAAAACAGCGAGAAGGCACTGCATCACAGAAAGGCCACAGAGATTTCTTGCTAGCTATGAAATAAACAGATGCTTACAGAATGGACATGATTTCACTCACTACTGTGCTTAGAACGAGATTGAATTGAACTTATGCATACTAATTGTATTAAACTCTGAACATAAAACTGATGGAATAGAAGTGATTTGGGGATTAGGCAAAGCAATCAAAGACTTAGAGGAAAAATACAACATTAATATGTGCTACTATATTTAACTCTTTCATAAACATTGCTTGTCAGAACAAGGACTTAACCCATTCACTCTTTTTGAAGAACATGAAGCAGGAACAAGATGGATTTTTGGAAGATGAAGATAATTTGTCCTTGGAATTATTTTGATGCACTTACTTTGGTTTCTGAAAGATTTTACTTTCTTTTAATTTTCATTTGTTTAATTTTGGGTTGAATGGCTTTTGTGTTTTATTTATTTATTTTTGATTACTCAATTAATACATTTATTTGATAATAGGCTTTTGTGTTTTAATTTTACATAAGGTACTCTTAAATACTAAGTTATAATTAAATATATATATATGTGTGCTTTGATAAGGTAATAATATTATATTCTTAATATTTTCACCAGAAAACTGAAATAAAATAGTTTTTCAATGATATTAGGATACTCCAATCAATATAAAAAATCAGGAATAAATTTTAAAGTAGATTCTAATTTTTTGCATAATTAAAATCTCCTGTCAAGAATCATGACATTTGTAATATACAGATAGAGATACAGGTATCACTGTAAGTTTAAATTCAGTTTGGTACACATTTCAAGTTCTAGGCTATCCAAGACTATAGAGTGAGACACATTTCAAAAAAGATATACAATTTGCTAGACAAAATCTTAAAAGTATATGTAAAATTTATGTGAATTATCATAAAGTATACTCATGTTATAAACTAAATGTTATATACTATATGGATAATAATAAACCAACTAGGATATTCATTGTATGTAAACAAATATTTCTTTATTTTATTCATATCCCTAGCAACTATTAAGAAGAAAAGCATCACCATGGTCTCAGTATTTTTCATTCTAAAACTCATGTAGAACTGGAATTGCCATTATGATGAAGGTGGAGTATAGGGCATTGGGTGATGATAGATCATTATTGCTGTATCAGCATCATGAAACTAATGAGCGTGTATAATGAATAATACTACTGTAATTCTGGTTATTTGATAGATTGAAAGCACTACTGATCTGTATTTCCAACCATGGTTTCATCAGTAAATTCATGGAGGAAAATGTAAAATATAAGAGAACTACTTTAGATTTCCATTTTAATTAGTGACACCTATTTGATTAGATACTATCCCTGTATTTAAAGTGCAGTAACCCAGATTCAGAGTTATCAAAATTGAGACATAATTAACTACTCAAATCAATTATGCCATTCAATTTTATTAATTTTGTTGATAAATTAGAGCATGATTAATCTTAAAATTACACATTATGCCATAATTAGATATCTGAAAAGTTTATAGATTGAAGTAAAGGAACACCATCATTTTCATCATCACATTTTCATTCATCTCATATGTGTATGTGTATATGAACACAGGATTAAATGCAATAAATTTAACTTGAACTTTGTACATGACACTTTGCTAGGTTAAGAATCTTCCAGTTATATAATAAACTGTGCATTCTTCAGATGCCTTCAATCAAAACTGTTTAGAAAGGACATTCTTTTTGCATAATAGTTTCTGTTGGCCTGAAGGAAAACCTTATTATTTACCTGATAGTTTATTTAGAGATTCCAACAGGGGTGTAATGATATACTTACACCCTTTACACCTTAAAATTAATTAAATAAATGATTTGGATTACATCCACTTTAGTATACCCAGTACTGCTTGGGTGACGAAGTACCAGAAACTAGATTGCCAAGAAATCCAGGTTAAAACAAAATTCTATTGCTAAAAAGAAAAAAAAAAAGTAGCAATAAAAAGACTCATAATAGAATTCTTCTACACTCATGTTAGTAACTTGCTCAGTAATCATCAAAGAAGCTTCTGGCTGCAGTGAATGGGGTAAAATACAGAGATTCATGGTCAAACCTAATGTAGACAGAAACCTTAGGACACTCTGCCCTAAATGGGTTATCCTTATCAAACCTTCTCAGAGATCACAGGATGAGGTTGAGATAGTGAAAGAGCCAGAGGAGATAGAGGATGATTAGAAAATAATGCCAGGTGGTGGTGGCACACGCCTTTAATGCCAGCACTCGGGAAGCAGAAGCACGCGGATATCTGTGAATTCGTGGCCAGCCTGGTCTACAAGAGCTAGTTCCAGGACAGGAACCAAAAAAGCGATGGAAAAACCCTGTCTCGAAAAAGAAAGAAAGAAAGAAAGAAAGAAAGAAAGAAAGAAAGAAAGAAAGAAAGAAAGAAAGAAAGAAAGAAAGAAAGAAAGAAAGAAGTCGAGAGAGAGAGAGAGAGAGAGAGAGAGAGAGAGAGAGAGAAGAAGAAGAAAAGAAAAGAAATGAAAAGAAAAAAGAAAATAATGCCTTTAGAGCAAAATGCTCAAAACCCAAAGAGCTCAAAGAGATTTGAGTGGCCTATACCATGCCTGGACAGATAAGCACTGGCTCTGTATGTATATACCATGACTTCAAGTTTAGTATTTTATGTCATTTCTAAATGCATGACTGAGTGATTCTGATTTTTGTACCATTTCTTTAATTTCCACTTTAGGCAAGTGTTCATCACAAAGAAGTCATATCAGGAACCATGTGCTACACTTACATGTAGGGAGAATAAGATCCACACATTTAAAAAAAAATACTTGATTTTTTCTGAACCATCATTAGACAGTTCTTCTATAGTTTTCTGTAGCTCTTCATTCTTCTACTCATACTAGTGCACCGTGTTAAGGCCTGCTTACAATTTCAACCCTTTTTGTCCAGCATTCCAAAGCCTTCCACAACTTAGCAAGGTCTGTTAAAAAAGAAAGTTCAATCTCTGATGTCAACTTTTGCAGATCTTTCTCATTTAAACTTAAACTTGGGTCCTTTAATCTATTTCATTGGTCTATATGTCTGTTTTGTCTCCCCCCTCCACTTTTTTTTTTTTTTTACTATGATTCAGTTGTATAGCTTTAAGTAAATTATAATAATACTTCTGGAGTATTCTTTTTGTTCAGCACTACTTAGTCTGAGTTTTTTTTGTACTTAGAAATAAACTTTTATATTTTTATCTATGTTGTGAAAATTATCCCTGAGATATTAATTTGGAATTCAATGAATCTGTGGATTTTTTTGGGGAGAGGGGGTTGTGTGGCCATTTACACAATATCAATTCTTCTAGGCACTGATTGTGGGAGTTCTTTATGTCTTTTCATGTTTCCCTCAATTTCTCTTTGTAATGTCTCCATTTTTCATCATAGAAGATTTGCATTCTCTACTTAGAAGAGAATTTTCATGTATCATATTTGTATTGTGCTTACTAAGACTGGGCTGGTTTCCTTAATGTTTTGGAAGTTTATATATAAAGTTATTAAGTTTTATATTAATGTTGTTTTCTTAATTTTGTTGAAGATTTGCATCAGCTCTGAGAGTATTTCTATGGAGTTTTAGGCTCTCATGAATAGAATATTATCATCAAAAGGGTTATTTTGACATTTTTATATTTGTACTGCTGTTATTTAATACTCTTTAATTGCTGATTGACAAAGACATCTAACCCAGTATTGAAAGAGAATGGTTAGAGTAGATATTTTGTCTTGCTCCCTACATTTCGAGTAATGCTCATAGAAGTCTAACGCTCTTTTGTAAGTCTGAGAAAATGGCATCTTTTAATTTTTCTTCTTTACTAAGTCCTTAAAATGTTCTAAATTCAATACTAGTATCTATCTGAAAAATATATGTATAATAACTAAGTTTACACTCAATCATTTTGTTTTATAATTGTTTTTGTAATATATAGTAGGTTGTATAATTGGTTAAATTAGGGCTACTCTAATTTTGTCAGTGAATTTTTTTTACTTTTGCTTATTATCAAGAATATCTTTACATAAAACAACTTTTGTATTATAAATCATTAGTAATGTTACCACTTTTATAGATCAGCTATCCCGAGTTAATAAATGTGGTTTTACATTTGTGTTATCAATTTATTATATTTAAATATAGTTGTATCTATAATTTAGAAAATACATTATTAATCACCTGTTAGCTGAGTGCTTTCGTCTTTAGGAATTTACAAAGTAATATTTGTAACAGAATTACATACATTAGCAACATAATGATCTTCATTACCTTTTGTTTAATATAAAAATAATGAAATTAATCATATCAAGCCAGTAAAACCAGTTAAAAGTGACCTTTAACTCCTATGGGACTTTCTTTAATGCTCATTATAAAGTGTTCTAAAAAAGTATTTTCAAAAGTTAGATTCAGATAATAGCAAGTAATTGTCTGTTGAAATCATAAAATGATACACAGATACAGAAGACAAACTGAGGTCAAGATTGTGCTGCCATACAGTTAGTTTTATGCTTTAATAAACAATAAAATGTTACAAATTTAGAATATTAAATCTTACTTTTCAAATGATAATAATCACCACCTAGATTTAATTTAAGGAATGGGTATGTTTGTTCTTAAAGTAAACACTTTATTTTAAATTTTAATATATTATTGTAAATAGTATACTGATTAAAATAACATTACTGAAAGTTATGAAGTAAGGTATAGTTTTATATCAAATTCAATAATTATTTTTTGTGTCAAAAATTTATGAATTTTTGCTTAATCAGTATTTCTATTTCTACTTTTCAAATTCAATAATTTTACTAAGTATCTGTTTTATTAATATGACTTTAATAATGATGATTAGAAAATAACCTTTAACATCTTAAATACAGGGATTTTTGCTTTGTTTTGCTTTATGTTATGCAGAAATGAATGAGAGGTTAAGACCATCTATAATTCTAGAGCCAGTGTCCTCTTCTGACCTCTGTAGACAGCCAGCACTCAAGTGGTATGTAGGCATAACAGCCACATACATAAAATAAAAGTAAATTTAAAAACTTTATTTTAATCTTTTGAATTTGTTAAATTCATCTAATAAAATATCATCTAATAAAATATCAATGACTTGATAAGGAATAGGACAAATTGGGTAGTCCCCTAATGCCACAGCCGGTCATCTTACAAATCGTACAATCTAAATTACTTTCATAATGCATATTGTTTTATAATTTTGTTTAGGCATTTAGAAAGGTCAAGTTAGTTGGAAAATATGTCCTCTGTTATACTCATTATGCACAATAGGTGAAGGTAGAGATGAAAAATGAAAATATCAACAGCTTATATTAATTCACAGAGAAGCAAGCCATTGTTAAATTTGTTTTGCTTAGCTCTGTTTGTTTTGTTGTATGCACATCAATTTTTACAGGAAAAGGTCTGGATTTTTTAAAATTTCAAACCCTTTTCTCAATGGAATATTTCTTCTAATAATACCACACATCCTAATTATTCCCAAAGAGTTCCACAAACTGGGAACCACATATTCCTAAGTATTAGCCCGAGGGAGTCATTCTCGTTCGAAAGAGCACATTTAACTCCCTTGCCCTCACAGAGTTGTGGTTATAACATAAATCAAAATGCTCGAACTGCAAAAGTTCCCAGAGTCTTCTGTAGTGTAGACAGTTTGAAAATCTTCCATGAATCAAAATGATATCTTAACTGTAGATCCCTGTAAAATCAAAAATAAAAGAAAATTACATTCTTCCAGCAAACAATAACATAGAATTTGTATTCCAAAAGGGAAGTATTAGGGCATAGGAACAAAATACTGGATCAAATAGGACCTGGGCGGATTCCAAATACAGTAACCCCATGTGTGTTTGTTGTCAGCTTTGCTAACTTTAACACGCTTTTCACGCTTCAGCTCACAGTTCCATGTGACAGATAACCAATGGTTCCAGCACCTCCGTCATCTTAAGGGAAAGAACATAAACAGAGTTCTGCTTTCACAGCTTAACATAGTTACTTCTCAGGGCCTCAGTGCAGACACTCCCGTGCTACATGCTTAGCTTTAGCAGACCCACACGACTGCAAGGATGATTCTTCAAGCCTTTACTACTCCTGTGTCCTTCTTCACTCTAAATCCAGAACTACACAGGGAACACTGCTACGTTCTGCTGCCCTCTGTGCAGGAAACTGTGCTCTTCCTTTGGTAACATGTGGTTAAGTTTTGATTGGTTGCTTGATTTTGAGAGCAGAAAATTAATATATACCAAGTATTTTCACAAGAATAAAGATTACCTGGGTGAGGTCTTGCCTTGATGATCAGCATCAGCCCTCTCTTTGAATTTTCTAACACAAGCCTTAACAAAACCAAACCAAAAAAGTGGCATTTTCTGGTGCTGTTTTCCTCTGTAAATTGAAATATTTTTAATTCTTTTTTCACTGCTTGAAATTCTTTCATTGAAGCCCTGCATAAAGATGTTTAGTAATAACCATACGACAGAGTCTCTATTAGACTGTCTTGAAATTGTGGCCTCTGCCAACACGAGTAATCCAAAGCTTTGCAATTTTGCCTCATTGAGAAGTTTAGGACAAGGGCAAAAGCGGTCATATTCTGTGTCAAAAACCACAAGGATTTTCTGTAGCTCATTTGTTAATATTATTCCACACTGAAACTTCTTAACCCCGATCATCATAGTCCACATGGCTCTCAGCAGTACAGTCTTCCAGCTTCTTATTAGAATGGCCCAGGAATTACTGCTAGTAGTTCTAAGTTGTGATCCAAGTTCAATGTTATCAAATCTCAACATCCCTCCCAAAACAACATGGTCAGACTTGCCACAGCAATGGCCCATCCCTGGATACCAGCTTCTTTCTTAGCTATTTTTTAATTTATGTGACATAACACAATGAAGAAAGAAGTCAACTTTTTTTTTTTTATTGGAAAAAAAAAATCCGCCTTCTCCCAGCCTCTGAGTGAGGTAACCCAGACCCAAAAAGATGAACATGGGATGTACTCACTCATATTTGGTTTCTAGACATAAATAAAGGACATTGAGTCTATAATTTGTGATTCTAAAGAAGCTAAATAAGAAGGTGAACCCAAAGAAGTCAACTTTTAAAAGGCAACATTTAATTCATGTCTCAAAATTAGAGTTCCTGGCAGGAAGCATGGCAGCAGGCAGGTAGTTAGAGCAGTAACTGAGTGCTCACAACAAGTAGAAGACAGAGAGTGGTGGATTGCAAGAATTGTTTAGCAACTGACATTTAGTTTCTTTATAACTAAAATTATTTCTACTGGCAATAATTATTATCCTCTACTAATAATTATTTTCCTGTAAAACGGTACAAAATAAAAAAAAATGCTATTTTATCCTACAGAGTTTAAAAGACTGCTTTGTGATGTCTCAAGTAATGCAGAAGCCAGAGACAACTTTTTAATGGAAATACTTGCCAACGTTTCAACAACTCTATATTTACAAAATAGTGTCCATGTGAATTTGACCTGTTTTCTAAAAATTTACTGAAATCATATAGGTGATCCTGAAAAATCAAAAGATATAATAAAAATTCCTATAGACAGCTAGAAGACAAAAATATGTCTAGCAATGATATATCCTTAACTGTTGATCCTATTCAAAGAATATCTATCTTTATCTTTCCATTATTACTGACATTATTTTATTATCTAGTTAATTGCCAATATAATTGTTTTCATTTCCATATGTTTGAAAAAGAATTATCGTTTCATGCTGTATGTTTTTTTCTCACTTCGAATGGAATAGTCTTATTGACGTTTCATTGCCAATATCATTACTATTTAATGTTTGTCCAGAAATTCTTTTTCACTGCTGAACTGTATTATCACATTTTGGATTGTATTTTTTATTTGATTCATCTCACTCTTTTATTTTTTTTTCCTTTGCTGTTATGTTGGGGAATATCCATGTCTTCTTTGAGATAGTCAAACTTAGAATCATTTCTTTGAATTTTGTCTGGAAGTTCTTCCAAATTGTTTTCACTAGAGATTATTAATTTGATTCTAGTAATTTTGGGAGGAAAATGTTGTTGACTTTTTATAGTTTTTGCTTCTGGGTTGACAAATGAGCCTCTAATATTAGATTTCTAGTTGAGTGTGTCCTTATTTTTGGTTCAAGTCAGGACTTCATTCAGTGGAGTCATTTGTAACCATAAGGAAGAAATTAATTCATAGTACGATTGAGATATCAGCTTCATTTGTCAATTAGATGCCGCAGTATGTAGGCCCTGGGCAGCATTTCCTTTGTTATCTCAGCTGCCTCTCTTAGTAAAGACACACAGCTGGGTGCCTGGATCTGTTGGCTGTGATCTGCTCTGGGGTTTCCTAACACTGTTGGCAGCTTAAAAGTTCCCAGCAGGGAAAAATTGTGGACCTTGAAGTGTTCCAGACAAAGAGTGTGTATAATATATTTGATTATTTCATTAATGCTATAATATGTCCTTTGGTCTCAGTACTGTAGTCTTATTCTTTGTCATTTACCAATTCCCACCAGAAGTTAGATAATTCTATAATTATCAATTTAAAAGAAGTAGGAAATCATTCCAAAAGTTTGGATTCACAATAGAAATTGAACATTAAATCTTATCATGAATAAATACATAAAAGTAAAGCTAACCAATGACACCAGTTTTATAAATAAATCAAAAATATAGAAATAAAAAAAGGCAGAGCAGTCAAAAATAAACAATATTAATTAACACAATTAAATAAAGAACTGAAAATAAATTCACACCTACAAATGTTTGTTTAAAAGACATGCTGGTGAAAGGATAAGATAATTAGTAAATGATATAAGAACACTAAATATTCTCATGTAGAAGAAATTAAGTAAACCCCTGTCTCTCTTTATTGACAAACTACATTCAAATATACTAAAGATTAATATATAAGAAGGCAACAATGAAACAAATGGGATAGAGCAAAAAATGAATCATGCTGCAACTAGAGACATCAATTTTTTTAATAAGATTAATAAAGTAAAAAGAACACAAAGAAATACAGATAAATGATACTGTAGCAAACTAACAACTAACTCTAAAATAAAGAGATCAAATAAAGAGACAATATAACTGAGTTCCAGCCGAGAAAATGAGATAAAACTCTGAAATAAAGTATGTCTGATAAAGGGGATTATAACCCAACGATTTAAGCAACTGAAGACAACTATGAGACAATTGTAGTCTTCGCAGTACTAATCTACCTCAAAGAAGAAGATGGGCATCAAAATAACTCCATATGAGGTATATTTTCTTTATGACAAAAGCTAGCTATCTGGGCAAAAAAAAAAAAAAACTTCCCTTAAATCAATTGTTGATATTACACTATTCAAACCGGACCAGAAGCATGCCAAAGAAAGTGACAGCCCAAAATAACTCAGACAAAGTAGGACGGTCCTTCAAAAGTTCCTGCTTCTAGAAAAGTCTACCAGATATCCTAGGCCTGTAGGGAAAAGAGGCATGCCACAAACTTACAAAAAATAAACTTTGGGTAAGTCTCTAGGTAGCCAGATGACCCTGTCACTAGGTAATATCAGTTAATGTTTGGACGTTCTTGGGTATTTGATGGAGTTAAAGACTAAATAATTAGACTTAAA
>NW_026067988.1:3899013-3917557 GCF_014885135.2 Alexandromys fortis
AATAACTGTTTTGTTATAGACAATTTTACTATATTAAAATTAAAACCTTTTTTAATTAAATAAAAAGGGGAAAGCATGGAATATTCCTTTACATTGTGTGAGTATATATTGTTGTAATTGGTTTAATAAAGAAGCTCACTGGCCAACAAATGGACAGGAAAAAGTGAGATGAGAGAACCAGACTAAAAACATTGGGAAAAAGTGGGGCAGAATCAGGGAGTCATGAGGCAGATGTAGAGGAAGGAGGATATGTACAAAATGAGGTAGCAAGCCATTAGCCATGTGTTTCCAGGACACACATGCACACACACCTCCAAAAAGAAAATATATAAAAGAAAGAAAGTGAATAAAACAATGAACATCTTTGAAAAGCTTTACAAATAGTTTGAAGTTCACAATTATATCTATTGAGATAATTTCTTACACTTAATCTCAATGTATAATTATATTTGCCTCCATAATTTATCAAACACTTGCTGCTTACATGTAAACACTATTACCTGTTAATACATATCAATCTCTAAGTAGTACCCCCCAAGTAAGACTTAGATGAGTAATTAGGGTTGAAAAGAATTTTGAAAATAACAACTATGTTGTTGAATTGACATTTTATTCAGATTTATTATAAATAATGTTTTTACTTTATTATTATATAAGTACATATATAATAGCAAATTTATACAGACTGGCAGGTTATATTTATGTGTTTAAGAGTATTTATTATGTATATGAATAGCATACATAAATATATACATATACATACATGTATACACAAATGCACATAATAAGAACCAGTAAAAAGAGGTTATGATTTTGAAGTGGTGTTATATAGACAAAGGTGAGGAAGAAAAGAGGGAAATGGTGTAATTATATTATAACCTCAAAAAGGTTATAATTTCAAAGTAATTAAATGCTTTGGTCTGTAATTTGTTAGTAGACAGTTTATTTAATATGGTTGAGTCAAAACAATTTCCAACAGCAGCAACAAAAGAAAAGCAATTTAATTTGAATAATTAGTGCTACAGATTTCATCCAGTAAAAATCCCTTTTGTAGGACAGATAGAACAGGGATGGAAGTCAAATCATTGGGCACAACTAATCTAATACAAGGCAATGTATTAGTTGTTTCTTTGTGTTATCCTTGTATGTTTTAACATTTTGTTTTGCTTTGTTGTTGCTCTGTTTGTTCTGTTGTTCATCTCTCCAACAGTGTACAGTTTGGCCAAGACAATTTAAGGAATAGATTTGACTTTTACTTATTCAGTTAATCTCCAGAAATTACCTAAAGCACTTTTTGTGAATGTTTTAGATTTCCATTCCTGTCTTGGGTAGTTGATAATCCTGCTTACCACCCACAGAGACAGTGTGGCTGATAAATGGAAACTCACCAAGGCCAGTTGGAAGGGGTCTGAACAAGCATTTGATCAAACCGGACTCTCTGAATGTGGCTGACAATGAGGGCTGACTGAGAAGCCAAAGATAATGACACTGGATTTTGATTCTAGTGCATGTACTGGCTTTTGGGGAGCCTAGTCTGTTTGGATGCATACCTTCTTAGACCTGGATGGAGAGGGGGGGGGGGGCATGGACTTACCACAAGGCAGGGCAACCTGACTTCTCTTAGGACTGGAGAGGAAGGGGGAGAGGGATTGGGGGGAGTGGGAGGAAAATGGGAGGATGAGAGGAAGTTGAAATTTTAAATTAATAAATAGATAAATAAATAAAACAAAAAAAACAAAAAAGTTACAGAGAAACCCTATCTCAAAAAAAAATTGAAGTTAATTTTATGTTTATTACTTATAGATTATTAATACAGTTAAGCCACTCTAATTTTATTTCAATTTTTATTTAATGTTGGTAAATAACCTTTTTTATTCTCCTTGTTTTAATTGTTCTAATTAAAATGAAATTTAAAATTTCATGATTAATGACAATAATATTTATCATTATTTCTAGTGGCACATTCTGAATATAAATTAAGTAGTAGACATTACCAAGTGATTGGATTAAGGAATAAACATCACCTTACTAAAAATTTAATCTGAAAAATTTCAAAAATTCCCTAATTTTACAACATTTCTTATAAGGAATAGATGCATTTTATGGACAATTCATTCAAAATACTTTTTCTTCAGGTGTGATTCAATGTAAAAAATAAATGCATTCCTCAGTCTTGTCAAAAATAAAGGAAGAAGCTAAGTGAAGATATTACAATATAATAATAAGTCTGATTTCAGGCAGAAAAAGCCTCACCAGTATTCATTTCAAAAGAAATGACAATCATTGTTTAAAAAGTACAATAAAATTCTATAGTTATTCTTGGTATTTGTAATTTAAATTAAAATCTCTAAATCATTCTAAAAATTTCCTAGCATGGAAGGGGGTACTTTAATAGTAAATGAAATAAAGCAACAAGGATAGTCAATATTTTTGAAGGGTCATCCTCCACTCTCTCCCTCCCACCTTCTTTCCATCTAATCCCCCCACCCATACCCCAGAAAAGGGTTGGTGTTCTAAGGGAGTCCCTTGGTCTGACATACCAAGTTGAGGCTTGATCAAGTCTCCTCAATGAATCTAAGCTAAGCACGGTATCCCTCCACAAGGAATGGACTCTAAAAAGCCAGTCTATACAAGAGGGATAAATTCTGGACCCACTGTCAGTGACCTCACAGACTGACAAAGCTCCTCTGTCTCCCATAATCAGAGGACCCATTTCAGTCTTATGCTGGTCTCCCGCTATCAGTCCAGAGTCATTGAGCTACCAGCTCAGGTCAGGTATTTCTGTGAGTTTCGCCATTGTAATATTGACTCTTGTGCTCATAAAGTCCCTCCTCACTTTATTTGACTGGACTCCAGAATCCTGGTCCAGTGCTCAGCTGAGGATCTTTGTATCTGCCTCCATCAGTTACTGGATAAAGGTTCGATGATGACAATTAGGGCGATCATCTATCTGCTAACAAGGGAAGGCCAGTTCAGGAACACCTCTGCTATTGTTAGGAGTCATAGCTGGGAGCTGAGGTCATCCTTGTGGATTCCTGGGAGTTTGCCTAGCACCAGATTTCTTCCTAACCCTAAAATAGCTCCAGCTGCCAAGATATACCTTTCATTTCTCACCCTAACTGCCACTCAACCAACTCAACCATCCTGTTACCTCATGTTATGCTCCCCCTTTTACCTCTCTATTTCCTTCCCCCAATATTGTTTCCCTATATTCCATACATAGAAAATATGGAAAAACAAGAAGCATTCTTAATCCCTTCTTTCCCACCTTAAAAGTTCCCTCAGTTCATCCACAAATAACATAAGATAGGCACAGAGATGCTATTATAGATATAATAACATTTCGAGGTAATTTATCTCTGGGTCTTCAGATTCTATCTCATAAAATTTCCTGAGATCAATTGACTATTTAGAGCTTCAGGATACATTGGAAAAGTCAAACTTTTACCCATCTATGTTTCATTTTAAAGCCTCTTGTGGTTCCTTTTTTACTGTTTTCTTTTTCTAGAAGTAGTAAAAGTTGTACCTATCTCTTTTTCATTTGAAGAAAATAATCTGTATGTGATCACATATACAAATTTTAATTGTAGCCGGACGGTGGTGGCGCACGCCTTTAATCCCAGCACTCGGGAGGCAGAGGCAGGTGGATTTCTGTGAGTTCGATACCAGCCTGGTCTACAAGAGCTAGTTCCAGGACAGGCTCCAAAACCACAGAGAAACCCTGTCTCAAAAAAAAAAAAAACAACAACAACAAAAAAAAACAATTTTAAATGTAAACAAGAAAGATGTTCTGTGTAATGTTGCTGATGAAAAAATACAAAATATAAACTTATGAAAATAAATATATACATACACAGACAGACATGTTTAAGTAGGCAAAATCCTTCTTCAATTTTAATTAATAAAGTGACACTTTACAAATAGCAAGACAATGCTTTTCTTAACAGAATTCTGTTTCTGTGTAGTCAAAGAGGAAAAATCAGAAATGAACAGAATTTGATAATTAAATTTCACTAATGATGAGTTATTTTTCTTCCTAAAATTATAATATGTGTCTTTGGAAATCTGTGATATTATGTTAAATAGAAGAATGCAGAGAGCTATCAAGAGATGTTTCTTTGAAGTAGAAAATAAAATCTATCATCAATCATCTTTGATTTAGTTATAGACTCCGGTGGCTAAGAATAGTTCAAAAACTCAGAATTGTAATTCTTCATTCAAAGACAATGTGCAGGGCAATCTTTTAGATGCTTCTGATTCTTGATTTTTTTTTTTATTAACCATATAAGATTACCCTCTCCTGTAAGTCAAAATAAGCACACAGCTGTGTCCCATGACACATTCCTGTGCAGAATACTTAGGAAAGGGGACATTCTATAACTTTGTTGAATCAGGAAACAGTATAATCATCTGGCATTAATTGAAATCAAGTCTGCATTACAGAGAAAACAGGAATGAACTTATCTTTACTGCTGCCGAGTTGAATATTTACCCTGCTCTTTCATCAGCAAAAAACCATACACATCACACCTGCTGTGTTTTCTTTTCCTGTTGAACTTCTAACTAATTAACCACCATTAAGATTCACACCTGCGCAGGCTTTAGTTTTTGCTCACTACAAAGAGTTGTACTTTTTAACCCTTCCTGTATTATATGAGTGATTTTGTTCTTCAGCTAAGTACATCTTTCAAAGAGAGCTGTTCCCTGTTTGCTGACATACAAAGTTACTAGAATTCCCCCAGAACTGGGAACTCCAAAGAGGCAATTGTTTATTCTGGAATTAGATTGGAACAGGTGGTGATCCCACCTGCTGAAAGTCTAAAGTCTTTCATTTTTTTTTTTTTTTTTTGGCTCAAAATTGTTCTTGGACTGGGTATTTCTTGCAGCAAAAGAATCTGAGGTAGGAAAAATGGACTGTGGTCTTTTTTGTTGTTATTGTTATTACTAATGGTCTCATTAGAGGCATTCTCTGGTTAGTAATTGCTGTCATATTGAAATAAATAGGTGTACTTGTTTCTGGACTAGGTGTGGAAGAAAATTACCCACACAAGTTGGAACAGAGCCTAGCTACTTTACACATAATACTTACAATATAGCCAGTCTAATTGAGTGAATTATTTTCCTCCTGGGAAAGCGTGATTTTTGCCTTGTAGCTGCCAATGAATACACTTCAGGAGAGATTAGTCTTTGTTGTGAATTTTCCATGATTGTTTCTTTTACTCAGGTTAAAAAAAAGGCCACCATCTATTTTTAAGTAGAGCTGTTTGTGTTCTTAGTTTACTTCATGTTTTAGTATTTCTTGCTAGTACAATGGAACAAACTAGATCCCAACACTAGCACCACTAAATTTGTAAGATGTTTGGGTACAATGAACCATATTTAGTCTATTCAGGCATGATTTCAAACATACTATTAGTTGGTAGTATTTTTTTCTTATCAAAAAGAAAATCACTAAAATCTAATGTGGAGTCCCAAAATTTCTTTCCTGAATGGGAAATCTATCACCACAGTTCACTGAACTTTAGAGTCCTTAGATGTGCTTAGATTCAGTGTGTGATATTTTATTATTCCCAATGTTTTATAATAAAGTTTAAACTATACTAAGATAAAATGGAAAAAATATTGTTAAATATATTTTATTATTTTATCATGTAATAGCTTTCAATGAATTAATTATAGCAAATTAGTAATTTAAGTAGCTTTTTCTAAACTCATATAAAAGCACTATTTATTTATTCATGAAATTTTCACTGTAGTAGTTTATAGGTTTAAAGTACATTATATTTAATCAGCTGTACCTTATATGCATATTTATTAATATAAATTTGTGGGGAAGATTATATACTTAGAGCTGGAGACTTAGCAGAGCTATTAAGAAATCTTTTTGCTCTTGCATAGATCCAAGGTTTCCTTTACAGAACACAAATGATGGCTCAAAAGTATTTTTAACTCTAGTCCAAGAGCATAAGATACCAATAATACATATGGTATGAGAATTCACACACACAAAATAATAAAATATATAAATAAAAAAGTAAGTAAATATTTCACTATAAGATTAGAGCATATGAAATATGTCAAATGAACATAAATAGGGTTGTTCTACATGAAAATTAACACTTCTACAGAAAGGTGAACACAAGGCTGGAGAATTCTTAGGCCCTAGAGGAGAAAATAATAATACTACTTTTGTTATCGTTATTGTTAGAAGACATAGTATCACACTGTCTCAAAATACTAAGGACCCATCTTAGGGTTTTTATTGCTGAAAAGAAATGCCATGACATGTTGTGGAAGCTTACTTTAACCATGTAAAGATGTTCTAAATTGTTTACGCTGTGTAGTGTTTCTTCAGTTGTGTAAAGGTGTGTTGCACTTGTCTGTGCTACATTATTCGGTTATGACTAAAGAACCTGATTGGGCTAAAAAGAAGTGGAATGGCCAATAGATAGACAGGAGAGGGATAGTCAGAAATGCCCTACACAGATAATAAATAGGAGGAGAAGTATAGGCTCTAGAGAAAAGAAGAGAGAAGAAGAGAGTGGACAACAAAGGAAACACACTGGGCAAGAAGCCAGGCATCCATCAGAGAGATATCAGAAGCAGTGAAATAAAGACATACAAAATGAAGGAAAAGTAAAAAGCCCTGAGTCAAAAGGAAGATTAAAAACAAACCTAGTAATTTAAGTTAAAAGAGCTAGCCAGAAATGAGTCTAACTTTTGATCATTTGTCACTGTGACTCTGGGAGTATAGTGATGCACATACATTGTGAACATGGGGAGGGGCATGAGCGACTGAGGAAGCAGTTCACACTCTGACAGGAGTATAAATTAAAGAAGATAGCACACAGGCCAATGTCCAACTTATGGACACTCCTTGAAGACCTAACTTCTTTTCCCGAGGAATTTTGTCAGAGTGTTGCAATCTTGGAAACATGCATTGAGGACTTCGGAAGTGATTTCATTATGAAATTTTATTGCTGACTAAGACATTTGTAAGGAAGAAATTAGCTTTTGTTCAACTAGGACAAAGTATGATGGCTCCCATTTACATAGGCCTATGAATATATAAAGAAATGGAAACAAAGCATATATCATAATATTTCTACTTTTAAAGGAAATGAAATATTATCCTGCATGATATAATACATGAGACATAAGTAACCTGAAAATGGCTTTCTTACAAATTAGGACAAAATCATTTCCCAAAGAACTTGGAATCCTTAAGAATCAGAGAGATATTAGAAGTATTACAATTATAAGAATGAAAAAAAGATATTGCTAAAGATGTATCAAGATAATATCACTCTCATTGCACTGTGTTCTACCCTCAAAAATCACCAGAAGCTTCAGCTATATGAAAAATTATGTATAGAAATGGTTTCACAAGTACATACTAGGATGCAGAAATAGCATTTAGAACAATGAAAAAGCTCAATCTTTTCTCAAAGATTCAGTGGAGAGTCAGATTTAGGTAGCATTTCCCCTTTTATCTGTTAGAGTTTCATATGTTATAAAATAATGGATTTATAAGCATTTATACATAAAGTTAGTATATTCAATTCCAAAGAATTTCACAAATTTTTCATACACTTCCATTTATACAATTACAATTTAGATATATTTTTGATAACAGGCAATAATTTAAGTACTGGAGCATCAGCTTTTATTGGAATAGAGCCAAACAATACTACAATACTATAGATAAGAATGAAATGAATAACAATAATACTAAAAGCTGTACTTTGTGTGTGTATATGTGATACACATGTGTGTGCAGGTACATGTGTTTGTAGAGGCAAAAGAGTTTTACCTTCTACTTTACAAGCAATGGAACATAAGGTGCATAGGGCTATGCCCAGCTGTTATTGCATATGGGTCATTTGAACCCTAACTAAGGCTACCAGGCTTGCATGGCAAACATTTTACCAACTGAAACACATATGAAACTTTAAGAGCTACTTATATTAAGCCTAAACTATATGAGTGATATTTAATTAAATATTTGATGGCTCTTCACAAGATTTCTAAACCATGAGGCAAGTATTGAATAATTTCACAGAGAGGAAAAACAAAGAGAGTATATATTGGACTTTCCTTTCCTCAGGCAAAAATGAAAATTATGGAACCAGGTATTGAAACCTATACTATACTGATAGACAAAATACTCTTGCATTGTCTTCAACAGAAAAGAGTGTGAAGCATAGTTATGATTATTACTAATTACCATCAATGTTAATGTCATTTTCCAATCCCCATGTTTTACTCTCTCTGGTGGAATTTATGGTTAAGGATTACTTTTTAAGCAGTATTTGAAACTCATTAAAAATAAAGGTAAAGCTACTAAATATGTGTTTTGCTTAAGATAGATATCATAACAATAATAATAACTTGCTTTCATTTTGTAGCTTTGAGAATAATGTTTTCAATAAAGAGTTTATATATATATTTGAAATATTATTACAAATTTTATTAGTTCTGCATTAACAATATTGGCTTGTTTTGTTCAAAGTATTTTAGTAATAAAAAATAGTTTACATTTCTGTAAGAATTATATGAAGTAAAAGTAACATATTAGAGATTCCGCATGGACAGACTTTCAAAGTGAATTCCTTAATTCAATGTTTCTTCTGGCTATTTTTATTTGGATTTTTCTCTTAGAAGAAGTTATGTGGGAGCATGTAATTATCTTTTAATGGAAAAACATTCTGTATACTACAAAGCAGAATCCTTTCCAGCAGGAATCCATCAGTTCCAAGTGTTGTGCCTGACAAAGCTTGTAGTGCTGAAAACCCTTCATGTTTTCAAGAAGCTTAGCTTTCCGAAGTCTCACCAATGAGATGCTAGACTCTTAAATGAACAATCTCACCTACAACTCCTACTGATCTTGTCTCTTCTGATCTTTTCAAATATGAGGTTTGTTCATAAATCTATATTCCCTTTTAAGTTAATTTCAAAGAATTATAATCAAGCTATGCCTATGCCTGTGGTTCTGACTAGTGCTATACAATCTTTTCAACCAGAGAAAAGAAGAGACTGGAGAATGCTTTAATAAATTTCAACTACTCCTGTTAGTACACAACTAGAACAATAATTTTTATTTCTTCTGAATTTTTAAAAATGATTTTATCCTAGTTTTTTAAATTTCAATTGGCCATATGTGATATGGGCATTTTTCACACAAAATACATATATTTAAAAAAAATTAAGTTGAACTATGGTACTTAAATCATTATTTATTTGCTTCATATTAGTGTAAACATAAATAAAATATATCATATCTATTTATTTATTGACTTTCAAAGTACCTTTTATATAAGACTTGAATGATTTACAAAAATGATAGAGAGGTATTTAACTTATGCAAGGCTCTTGGATTTTTCTTCAGTAAAATCAAATGAATAATATGTTGAGAAAAATAATCATTGACACAATGTATTATAAAACAAAGTATTTATGCAATTCTAATATTCAATGAATTATGAATTTTTTGCTTTTTAATGGTAAGTATTAATGCAAATTTTGACAAAATGCTGTTTCTCATTAACATTTTAATATGTTCATATAAATCATTTCTATAATACTGCATTATAATTTTCAGAGATGCACATGACCCACTCCTAATGTGTTTCTGAAAAACGGTCAAATATTTTGTTGCTTTCTATGCCAACACCTTATCTGGAATCCCCTAATTGTGCTATGAATATAATGGTGGGAGAGACATTATCTTGATAATTTTGTGAAATTCCCATCATTGTTTGTGGGTGTGTTTCTGACTCATTTGACTGCTATTGAGACTTTCCTTCTCCTATTGATTTATCTTGTCTTCTCTAAATTGAATATGTGATCTTTTGCCTTGTCTTACTTTATTTTGTTTCATAGTTTAACTGTTGTCTCTTGGTGGTCTCCTCTTTTATAAAGAGGAAATGGGAAGGGATTGAATCTGGGTGAGAGGAGAAGTTGCAAGTAGCTGTGTATAGTGGAAGGTATAGTGGATGAAGAGGAAATTGTGGTTGGAATATGTTTTACAAGAGCAAACTCTACTGTCAGTTAAAAAACTTGAACAGGAAATGCCTGGCATACATACATTTGTACAGTAGACACTTGATCTTTAGATGATAAAGCTCATTTTAGAGGTGAGAAAACTTTAGGACACAGAACACAGAACCTCACACACACACACACACACACAAACACAGACACACATAAAATACGCATGCTACTTGGTTTAGACTGAGAATCTTTGTGGCTACTGATTTATGTGTAGTTCATTCTGTTCCTCCTGATGCAAAGACCCACTACCACATGTTCTTGTCCCACTTCTTTCCTTCGTGATGAACTGCAACATTGCTCCCTGAAAATGTAACAACAAATAAACCTTATATCTCTTAAGGTGTCTATGTATCTTGAACATACTGGATAATGGGAAATTCCAAGTTCTCTTACATGCTGGGAGGTTTTTCCTGATTGAGTTCTTACAGATTAAGCCTGCCTCAGATGTTTCAGATAGTCACCAACACCTCTGAACAAGTCCTACACCTCTGATTCAGAATCAATATCAAAGTCAAAGACCATGTGAAGAGAATTCATATCAGCTAGCTGACATTTCTCTGTCACTACATACACCTTCCTTCTTAATGCACTACATGGTTTTTAACCTCTTTTATAACCTAGGACATTATAGATGCTTGCTAAATGGACCTTTTTTATTTTTCATATATATATATATATATATATATATATATATAATTCTTTAAGAATTTCACACATGTGTTCAAATAATTTGATTATATTTGTTGTAAGTGGCTGCTTGTTTATCCCGGCAACTCAGAACCAAAATATTCACAAAGATACCATATTATTTAAATCACTACTTGTCCCATAAGCTCTAACTTCTTATTGGCTCACTCTTACATGTTAATTTAACCCATTTCTGTTCATTTGTGTATCGCCATGTGGCTGTGGCTTACTGGCTAAAGTTCCAGTGTCCAGCTCTGGCTGTGCTACCTAGCTTCTCTCAGAATCCACCTCCTTTTTTTGAGCATTCAGTTTAGTTTTACCCACCTATCTCTGTAGCCCTATAGCTCTGTATAAGCCCAAAGCAGTTCCTTTATTTATCAAGGGTATTCAAATATACAGAGGGAAATCCCACATCATATATTCACTTGATGCTTTATTCCTCCTAAACCCTTTTATACCTTGACTGAAAAGTCTGCTTTTCCTTTACATGATTTCATCTTTAAAAAAATTATTTTAGTTCTTTGAGAATTTTGTCAAACATCTTTTGATCATGCTCACCCTGTCCCCAACACTTTCTAAATCCATTATACATCCTTCACTATCAACCTAACTTTGTGTTTTTCTTTTTTCAAATTTCAGTTGTGTACAAGGAATGTTGCTCTGATACCCTTAGATGTTTGGTCAACAATATAATCAATCTTGAAGAAGTCACATCCTTAAAGAAAACATGCTCGTCTCATCATCTATCAATTGCTAGTAGCTCTTTATCTAAGTGTTGAAATTTTTATCCATCTCTCTTGAAGATGCTGTGTTTTTTTTTTACTAGAGTTTTTGTAAGTCTAGTACATTCTGTTATATATCTTCTGTGAATAAATTTGTGTAAATGCCCAACATTATCTGGAAAACTCAGCTTCCTTGTAGTAGGTTACTGTCTTTGTTTCTCATCGTCTTTCTACTCCTTCTTCTACAAATATTCTTAAACTTTGGAAAAAGTGAAATGTAATGACTATAATGTTAAATGTCTTTTTTATTTTTTATTTTATTTTTTAATTTTCGAGACAGGGTTTTTCTGTAGCTTTTGTTTCCTGTCCTGGAACTAGCTCTTTTAGACCAGGCTGGCCTCGAACTCACAGAGATCAGCCTGCCTCTGCCTCCCGAGTGCTGGGATTAAAGATGTGCACCACCACCGCCCGGCAATTTAAATGTATTTTAGACAAGTGAAAGTAGCTTAGTCAGGATTCCCACTACACCCAAGGCTGCATATGATAACCAAAACTTAGTGCCTCACAAAGATAGCCAGACACAGTCCTAGACCCTATGATGCTCACTGCACAACAATATTTAAGCAGAAACCAAGATCAATGATTTGCTCCTCACATATGGCTAGATTCTACCTTGATTTGCCCTGTGACTAGAGAATCTTGTCCAGGATTCTGACCCTCAAATCAGAGACATCTTTTAGAGATATACTAGTGTTTCAGCTAAGGCATATTACCCAGATGAGCAGTCTAAGAGAGATAAGCTTAGGATACATTGGAAAGCTAGAGTATGAACCTTGTGTGGTTACTCTCAACATAATACACTATAGCATTTGTTATACTAAGTGCCTGTATCTACCATCATGTTCACAGCAGGCAAGAGCGTTATTTCTTACTTAGGCCTGTGAACTCTATAGTCTTATTTCCCAAACATCCAGTTGTTGGGTGCAATCGTACTAACTGACATCTAGCACTAAAAGAAGCTTCTTTGATGGTGGATGAGAGATGATGACATTAGGAATAAATCTAACAACAGGCCCATTTAGCAGAATAATCGTAGTAGATGCTCCTCTAATATTAGAATGTACTGTCTAGGGTGCTGTAACAGAAAACTTGACATTGCCCTAGCTAATTGTTAACATTGTCCACTGCCAGGATGACCTCTAAGATAAGATCATCTCACATATCAGTTGTGTAACCTTCTTATGGAGGTAACCAACCACTTTCTGGGTGAATTTCAATCTATCAAGTATGAAAGAAGTTGTGTTTTAAACTGTAATCTTGGTCAAATGAACATAGCTGGGGATATCATAGGCCCTGTGTGCCAACATACTACTACTATTCATTTATTTGTTTTGACACTGCTAAACTGACATTCTGTTTAATCGGATTGCCTTCCAAATATATCCATTTATACGAGTATTTTAGTGCTATTCCCAGGCTTTTTCAGAAAATCTTCTTTTGGAAGTTATTGCTTGAAGTCTTACCTTGTCAAAATGTTGAGGATAAATAATTGTTGAGTGTTCATCCCTAATTGTTGAGTGTTCATCCCTAAATAAAGCTTCAAAATAATCCCCTTTATCATACTAACCACATTAATAACATTAAGTTTTTAGAACTTCAATAATGAAATTATTTACTAGTTACTTTAACACTGAAAAACAGTGCTAAAAATAAGTGTTATTTCATTATGTGTTCTACTTGAATTCTCTAAAATTATTATTGTTTAGCCTCATTGATCAAAGCATGAGTAAAAAATCATAGTTATTAATATTCTTTGATAATGACATTTAGATTTAGAAGACCTCCCACATTTTTTTATTGATTGGTTTCTTCTTACAAGACCTCCTACTACTATTGCTTTTTTAAAATTATTTTGTTTCAAAAATAAAATTATAAGTTTCTGAGTCACAGAGACCATATCAATTGTATGTAGAAAACAGGACTGAATTTCTGTGTCCATTTTGTGTAAAAAAATTGTCATACCAATTTACTGAGTCTATTGTTTGTATAAATTAATTTTTCACACTAGTAACACATGAAAAGAGACCATCCATGCAACTTGCAGAAATATTGTATACATATTAACACAAGGCATTACATTATTAAGACACTTCACTGTTTCACACAGTTATTTCAGATAGCTTTTACACGTTCAGTAAAATTTATTGATGACATAATAGGAAATACAATTAAGTAGATGTTTCCACATTTAGAGACATTGTTACTCTTAAGTTATTTCCCTCAGAGGCATTTATCATTGTTGACAAATGCAGCTATAGAAATGCATTTTCTCTCCCTCTCTGTAGAATTCTTTTAAATAGAAAATATAGAGAAGATCATTTCTTTTCATTGGTAACGCGAAACTTCCGAAGCTGTGTGAAAATTGCCAACCTTCCCAAGTTGCTGGAAATTGAATGGACAGTATATTGCAATACTGTTATTGTTTTAAGATAGCAGAACTATAATGGTGATATATGTACATTATCTAAATTATGTAAAATGAATGATGAAAACTAAAAGATTTTCAAGAATTAAATTTACTATTCTGTCAATTGTCTTAGACATAGGGTACTCAATTCCCGACTCTTACATATGAGGGTTCTATGTAAAATTATAATATAACTCAAAATTTTTCTCAAAATATCTTATTCTCTGAGGAAAACTATGAGAAAATATAAAAACTCCTTACAGAAGTCTCAGACAAGAACCCATTTATAGATCCACACATCTATGATAATGGATCTAAAAGCTTTATATATTTGAAAATTCATTAATATTTGGACTATTCTCATGTCAGAAAATTTGCTGTTTTTCAGTTGGTACTGATTCTTTAAACTAAAATTTGATTTTTTTTACTGTGAAAGGTATTGTTTAATTGTGATTGAAGTTAAGAACTAATTAATGGCATTTTATAACTTTGAAATATTGAATAGTTTATACATTTTATAGTGTTAGTTTCACATTAAAGTAGTTTTTATTATGAGGTAAAAAACAGTGACCTGATCATAGAGTGCTGAGTTTTATCAATTCATTTGGAAATATAAACATCTATTTTATTCCAGAATATTTGAAAATTCTACTCTGAGCACAAGACAATTTTTCTTGGTCTTACAGATGTTGTCATATGGACAACCTTTCTTTCACAGATAACTTTAAACCTGCTACCCTTGATTCCAGAAATCCTGTTTCCAACATCACTTTCCTAATGCCTTTCAGTGCACAAAGTATATAAACTTGAAAACATTGTATATTTTTCCATGACAGAGAACATCAGCAACAAAATTCTTCAATAGAAAAAGGAAGATAAAATCTACTTACTGATACAGTTGCTTAGGAATGTTATTCTATAAAATTAATATCACAGTTCAATCCAATTTCTACATATTGTATCATGTTGCTATACAGTATTTGTTGGAGACCAGCTTTGACAAGGATACCAATTACTAGGGTAGAGGCATGGGAATTAGCAAAACAAGTGAAAGTAAGTAAAGAAAACGAAGACATGAGTTAAAATAACAAAACAGAAACATAGAATGGTATCAGGAGGGAGTTCCAGTGAATACTGAAATAGCCAGTGTTAAATTTCCATTTCCTTCATATACCCTGACCTCGAAAGGTAGAAGTAAGATAAAAAATTGCATTAACATGATACAAGGAAAAGAACAGCCCAGTTGAATAATTGTGGGCTACATTCTTAGTTAAACATTGTTTCCAGAACAAGAAATATAATGCTCACATTTTAGACTAAAACATTCTGTAAGCAAATCACTCCCTGAGTGGAATTCACAGTTATCCCCCTAAGCGAATAGGAACTAAATTGGATCCTTAGATTTTTGTCTTAGGTAGAAACAGATCTACTTATTTAATATCTAAAATACAAGGTCTGGATATTAGCTACATCTGTTGCCAATAACCTTGAGAGAGAAGAAAACTCTGATCTGTTATTTGAACTCTTGACAATAACCTTGAAGGAAGAGAAGTAAGTTTCAACTCTCTGACCTTTATTCATGATAGAATGGACTCATTCTTATGGGCCCTGTCAAGTATCATATATGTTTGGACTTTTTGAAATTAAATGTTTTCTTATTTTTTGAGATTATTCTATAACCTAATCTTTTCCCTTTTAAAATTACTCCCTCCAAACACTCCCATATAATTCTTGGTGTGCTCTTTCAAATCATAGTCCCATTTCTCATTAATTGTTGTCACATACATATGTGAGGTACATATGCAAATAAATGTATATCCCCACTAATAATCTAATAATTCTCTATAATATTACTTATATATATATGCTTTCAGGGATGACATTTGGGTATTAAATAACAAATTGTACTAATTAAAAAATAATCTAATATTTCTTCTACTCTTAGCATCCCTTAATTAACTTATTTCATTGTGTATGCATGAGGACAGGTAGGCTTTTCCAGTTGATTTTTCCATGTCTATTCTTTCCACTGTTCAGAAAGACCAATAGAATCAAGAAGTGTACTGGAAGATATTGTTTCCCTGTAATGTCATAAGCTTCACTCCTACCAGCACTATAGAAAGTTAACAAGCTATATCCTGCCTAAAAGCATACATACTTACATAAACAAACACACACAGAGAAATATATATATGTGTATATATATGTATGTGTATATATATTAAGTTGTTTATATCATGTATATATTTAGACTAAAATATTAAAAAAAATCTAAGGCTAGTAACTCATGCCTATAGTCTCAGGAGTAAAGAAGCAACTGTCATGGTTCTGAAATCAGTCTCAGCTACAAAATAAGACACTTGCTTTCATAAACAGATATCAGTTTTAATAAAAAGTATTGACTATAATGTTCATCATATCACATCAATATTAATTTTATTTACTATGAATATTTTATAACAAAGTGGTGTAGGAGGTTCTTCTGTTCATGTGTTGCTTTCATTGGTTCAATGAATAAAGAAACAGCTTTGGGCCTTATAGCACAGAACTTAGGTAGGCAGAAAAGACAGAACTGAATTTTGGGAGAAAGAAAGCAGAGTCAGAGAACCACCATGGAGCTGCCAAAAGAGACATGCTGAATCTTTCCTGGTAAGCCACGCCCTCGTAGTATATACAGATTAATAGAAATGGGTTAAATCAAGATGTGCGAGTTAGCCAATAGGAGGCTAGAGCTAACGGGCCAGGCAGTGATTTAATTAATACAATTTCTGTGTGTATTTCCTGTGTAAGCTAGATGGGCAGCTGAGACAAACAAAGCCCCCCCCCTTTCCTTGTAAAAACAAAGAAGTTTTTAAAAGCGTTTTATTTATCCTTATTTTTATATCTTTGATTATATGAATGAACATTTATGAAATAAGAGGACATGAATTTGAAAGGGGTCAAAAATGAGTATATTGGAAGACTTGAAGGAGGAAAAGAAAGATGAAACCAATGTAAATTTAAATATAATGAGATAGTTTTATTTCACTAAATAAAAACAATAAGATAAAATTATCATTATAGATAAGAATAAAGGAAATCACACATTATTTATTTATTTATTTATTTATTTATTTATTTATTTATATTTTTGTTTTTTCGAGACAGGGTTTCTCTGTGGTTTTGGAGCCTGTCCTGGAACTAGCTCTTGTAGACCAGGCTGGTCTCCAACTCACTGAGATCCTCCTGCCTCTGCCTCCCGAGTGCTGGGATTAAAGGCGTGCGCCACCACCGCCGGCCAATCACACATTTTTAAATAAATCACAAGACATGTAGTAAATCTTCAATGTTTTTAAGATATTGTTTTGAATACTATTGAAATTGATAAAAATAATTTAGTAACTAATATCCTAATCAAGGTTTTTAGTTATGCCATTGAAAGAAATGTGTCCTGTTAGTATGCTGTTCTCTAAAATATTTACATAAGCAAATACTTAGCATGAAGACACTGTGTTTTGTAATGAAAAAAACATATTTTTGGCACGAAATACTTTGTGTTAAAGTTTTCTTTTAGTTCTTCACCTGCCTCCTAAACTTGAACATCTCAAGGACAAGGACTACGGTTTTTTTTTTTTTTCTTTGTATCTCTTGGTCTAGCATAAAAACTAGGGCAGAGAAAATTCTTGTTTCTTCAAAGAACGCAGAAAGTTCTGAATGTATTAAACAGTTTCTTATATTTCTTCTGCATGAAGGTCATTTATATTAAAACTGTATGTCAGTATTCATCAGTATAAACATTTTCTCTGCTCTGAGAAAATTTAGGTGCTTTTTCAGTCAAAAAATTGGGACACATAAATACATGATAAATTTAATCTCTCATAATAAAAGTGTTACATAAGATAAAAATGCACTGTTTAGATAATTCACTCAAATTTTTGGAAAGAAGTATAAGTTAATCATTTTGATAGAGAAATATTCTTTTATTTTTTTTTTTTTCGAGACAGGGTTTCTCTGTGGCTTGGGAGCCTGTTCTGGCAAAAGCTCTGTAGACCAGGCTGGTCTCGAACTCACAGAGATCCGCCTGCCTCTGCCTCCAGAGTGCTGGGATTAAAGGTGTGCGCTACCATTGCCCAGCTGAGAAATATTCTTAATATATTTTAAGATCATTACACTCATGCAGACTTTCAATAATGGCTGAAAGTGCAATAACAAAGCCTGGGGAAAAAGAAAATCCACACGTATTTGTTAGTAATAGAAGAAAAAGTCTATTTAGTGAATGTAGGGAATAGACAGTGTACAATTTTATATTATATAAATAAAGACACAAATGCAAATTAGGCAAATAAATAAATACAAATATACTTATATAAAATACAAAAAATTATATAGTTATATAAATATAAAATATAAATGAATACTAAATCTCCATTTTTCTGAATATTCAAATCAATTGTTTCTCATTGCTAGTCTCTGAAGATCAATAATCTGTACTGTATGGGAAAGCTATGGAAAGCTGCCTGGTATGACTCCTCCAAGATACTGACATAAATCAACGTGTGCCTATTTATAGCAACATTTTTTTTTCTGAATTAATGTAGTAAAATCTATATAGATAGTAAATATCACAACTAGTCAA
>NW_026067988.1:3917990-3930307 GCF_014885135.2 Alexandromys fortis
CTCTTGCCACCAAAGGAAGGTTACATTACAGGGTTGGGTTACATCTAATTGAGTTGTTGGTCGAAGGGTGCCTAGGAGAATATCCATACAGCCCTCACTGTCAATAAGATCATAGATTGCTCTCTACAAACTGACAATAAGTTTTCATTCCTGAACTCAACACCTACAGAAATCATTGAACATGATGATGCGTAATTGATGCCTTCATAGAGCCTTCACAGCTATATTCCATTGCCTTTGGTACATAAAGAGAGGTACCCGCAATGCTATCAAAAGTTAAATACAAATACCATGCAGTGTCAAATCCTTCATCTACACTAGTGAACTACCTGCAAGATAGGCTAATGCAATGGTGGCACAAAATTTGTGAGAGTAACTAACCAATAGCTGATTTGATTTATTATCCACTCCGTGAGGTGAAAATAATTCCCAATACTTCCTAGGTGATCAAGGACCTGAGACTAGATTCCTCAAGAAACTATGGTAAAACCAAGTCTTAAATGGTCTCAATGAAATAGAAAAAAATGCAGTGATAAAATGATTCTTAATGATATTCTGTTTGTCTCATAAATTAGTGCCTTGTTCATCCATCATCAAAATAATTCCCTTCTGCTGCAGATTGGAACAAATGAGAAGACCTAACAGCTAAGAATTACACACAGGGTGAGAGAACTTGAAACACTCAGCCCAGCCTGAAACAGAATGTTTTCCACCAAATCTCTCCCCTCAGATCTAAATCAAACAAACAAACAAACAAAATAAAAAACAAAAAACAAACAAAAAAAGAGAACAAAAGACCACAAGAGACTGGAAGATGGTTTAGAAGTTAAGGTATCATACTGCTTTTCCAGAAAACTTTAATATTCTGTCTAGCGACCATGTCAGTGCACAATGGTCTGTTACTCCAACGCCACAGGGAGGCAAACATTTGACTTCCAAGGGCACTGCCCCCCCCACAAATTGAAAGAAAAGTAAACCTTAAAAATGAACTTAGTTTTGTTGTGAGTCAAAATCTTACCATTTTATCTCCTCCCACTAACCTTTCAATATTGTTGTTCTTTTCTTTCCTTTATTTTATTGTTTCCTTCTAATATATCATCTTGTAAACTGGATTTACCTTTCCAACGTAGGAAGTACAATGAAATTAAATGTTTAGTTGTTGTTACTTTAGTTTAATTCTTCAATAGTTGAGTGCAACAATATAGTATTTAGGTCCCAAATTTGGAATCCTTTCAATCATCGACGGCAAAGAGAGAAAGTATAAAGATGGGCAAAGTCCTAACCAAATGATATCTGTCATCATATATATATATATTCTGGTGCTAAAAGATGTAGGAACATAAAAACTTTAGAGGGGAAAATAATAGCACTGTGTAGATCAAGAGAAATATGTTAGGATACCAAAGTTGAGCACACATTAGTTAGACAGCAAGTAACATTGCTCTCAATGTGGCTTAACAACATGGTGTCTTCTAACTGAAAGTTCTGACAATAATACAAAGAATCATGTCACTGCTCACTTTTAGAGGTAAATGACTCAGTTAGTTTGAATCTTTTTTTTCATTCAAGCCATCAGTTTATCAGCCTCAAGGGTGCAGATGGCATCTGGAGTTACTCTCAGAGGAAAGTGCAGGAGCTGAGAGCATCATTACTGTCTCATAGTCAGCAGTGCCAGGTATGAGCAGCAGCTCTGCTGGGGCATTGAGTGTGGAAAAACCACATCTGTGTGGAAAATCAGCACAAGCAGTTTTTTTTTTTCTTCAGGAAATAAGAAAGATTGATGAGCAATTATAAGAAATGAAGGGAATACAATCCTTCCTCTCTTTTCTTCCCTTTGGAACAACATGCTTTGTATTATGTGGTTTGTTGACATAATTTTTTCCACTCATCAAACAAAATTCCCTACACTTTTATGAAATCTGTACTATAATCAAAATTTCCCCCAATGATCTTGTGCAGAGAAAGGACCAGGATTTTCACAAGAACAGTTACATGTCTTAAACCAAAGAGAATTTTAACAATATAAAACAAAATCCTGATGTTTTCAAAAGTTTCAAAATAGGGTTAATAGTCACCCACTTGAATATTTTAGAGGGATTCAAGAGGTACTCAACGCCTTTGACAAGGCTGAGAAGAGTATAGAAGCATCTCAAGAAAAGATCATAAAACTGAAAGGAAAAGACAGCCTGATCTGCTATATAATAAAATTGAATAGTCAACTTTCATTGATTGGAATGTGACAATATGCTATTTTCCTAATCTTGTTATAAAATTTGCGGTTAACAGCCTGTTCCATAAATCAGATTTAGCTAATGAATCTTCAGTAATCCAATTAACAAAGCAAATTAATGCTGAATAAGCAGAAAGAGGAGATTTACTCAGTGTGGCCACATTGGGAAGAGGGACAATGTTCTAGTAAACTCACCCCTCCTTCATGTCAGTATTCAACATCTTGAAGTGACACTAAAATTTAGAGTGCCAAAGATGTGCCTCTAAGTAGTCAAAATCAACATGTGCGCCTCTCCTCCTCTGACAAGCATTGCCTGAGATTCAACTTCATTCTGTGAAGTGTTTTGAACAGATTTAGAACACTATGAAATCACTTTCTTTATTGGAAAATAAATTTCTGTTGGGACCTTTATTTTTCTTCCCCAAGTATGAGGTTCTGCTGAATTGTTCATTACTTGGAGTTCTATTTCATCAATTGTCTGATAATCTAATACAGAAAAAGGTGACTAATATCATCACTTTTCTAATTTCTTAATCAGGTTTTGTATTAAGTGTATTCAGGTATAGTGTATTGTTTTAATATTAGTTTGGCAAAAAAACAAATTACAAATAGGTTATCTGCATTAAATTTTCCATATAAAAATTTTATGTTTGAATATAGATTATGATATTAATTCCTTCAACATTACATACCACAATTTATTTCCTCTTTTTATTTTATGCCCCCCAAAAATAGGCAAGATGGCAGCTTTCAAAATAGAAAATAAAGATATAATAACAGGTTCTTGTTGTAAAAATATGGCTTGATAGCCATATTTTCTCCTCAGTCGTTAATTAATTAGAATTTCCTTGCCTCTCTTTTGGTAGCTTGAAGTATTGTTCATTACTCAATGTTTGGTGTCAAAGTGAGAGATTTCCCTGCTCCCAGGTTTTCTCCACAGATTCAGCTAATTAAATACAAAGCAAGAGAGATTTCTACCTTAATAAATCTGCCTGTGGGTTAAGACACTATGTCACTTTGGTAGTTCCTTCAATAAAGCCAGAAGGTATTAAAACGAGAGCTTTTTTAATCATTGCCCATGACATTACTAATAGTCTTCCAATCCTATCCTATCACAGTGAATGCTTTGACAGGGAAATTTCCCCATACTGCTCTTAGCAATCTAAGAGAGATGGCCAGCACTTAGGACAAGTGACAGACTCTGTTATAAAAATTCATACACATATTTCTTAGTAGCAGAAAAAAAGAAACTGATTTCAATCTCTATAAATTTTGATTGATCAAGTATAGTACTACTTGGCTATAAAATAGTTTCTAATCTTGCGTTTTCTATTTATGACACAAACAATCTAACTGGGTGACTATGAAAACATGTCCTTTTAGAATGTTTTGTTTGCTTTCATCAAGTTAATGTGTAAATAAAATGAATGAGAATCTATAGTGTTTTATGTATCAGTTCTCTCTCTCTCTCTCTTTTTTTTTTTTTGGTTTTTCGAGACAGGGTTTCTCTGTGGTTTTGGAGCCTGTCCTGGAACTAGTTCTTGTAGACAAGGCTGGTCTCAAACTCACAGAGATCCGCCTGCCTCTGCCTCCCAAGTGCTGGGATTAAAGGCATGGGCCACCACCGCCCGGCATGTATCAGTTCTCAAAAGAATGGAAAACCTAAGGTTGGCTTGTATTTGAATTCACTTGTATTTGCATGTAAAATTTCTTTCTTTGCAAATGTGTCAGGTAACCATCAGCCCCTTTAAGCTGCTACTATTCAAGCTTAGCTCCAGGAGAAACAAGGTCTATCTTAATGTGGAAAAATTTACTGTTATGTTTTGTAAGCTAAGTCAAAATGAAAACTACAGCATGCTGGCAATGGGTTGAAGTCTTCATTATAAAAAAAAATCCAACACTGCATCTTTTTAATGAGCTAATTCCCAAAGTTCGTATTTTATCTTCTCTCTTATGCTTATGAAGATATTTCTGCAGAACTGACAAGAATGGCATTCCTTTTGTTCTGTGTATCTCTCTGCTATCTAATACAGTCATGATTGCTTTATACAAAGTAACTGTTGAATATCCCCTTCTCTTATGTCACTTCTGGATTGCCACATTCATTCTCTTTCTTCACAAAATAAGAACCAAGGTCAAAATTGTATCAGAGGACATCTGAGATATAATAATGGGCAACAATTATGCAGCTAAAGAAGATTTCCCTACCCCTGACTTAGTAAGAAACAATAAATTGCTGGTTTTCGGGTTTTCCTAGTAATTGCTGCTAAATTATTTAAGATACTTAAATTTATAGAAGCTATTTACCCCTTGAATTTTTAAATGTGGATCTAGGAAACACATTTTCATCAAGAATGGAAAGAATATTAACCTTCATAGTGGCTTTTTGTCTACTGATATTCCCTCTAAAGAAGCTACATCTCGCCACTCTCAGTCTTTTTAGCCACCTAGTTTTCTTGCACTTCTATTGCATATATGTAAAGTTGTATTAATATAATTCTGTCTCATATAGAATCAATGAGCAACACTCACTATCATGTTAATAATAGCAAATTATCTAACAACTTTAATAGCTGCTTATTAAAATTAAGATTGTTTTCATTGAAGCAATGGATATTGCGGACTAAAGACCATTTTTCAGTGGTGGCTGACATAAGGAATAAAACATGAGGGTTTTTTTTTTTTTTGCAAAAAGTGATGATTTAAAAAGAACATAAATAGCCAGGCGGTGGTGGCGCACGCCTTTAATCCCAGCACTCGGCAGGCAGAGGCAGGCAGATCTCTGTGAGTTCGAGGCCAGCCTGGTCTACAAGAGCTAGTTCCAGGACAGGAACCAAAAAGCTATGGAGAAACCCTGTTTCGAAAATCCAAACAAAAAAAAATAGATTTTGATAGCTTTCTGAAGGTATTTTGTATGCTTCATGTTTTAATTATCCTTTTGAATGCATACAATAGTTCAGTTTACTGAAAAAACACAAATGTTAAAAAAAAATCTTCAGAAAAATCATTAATTCTATATTATACTGGAAGCTCTTCTTTACCAGAAAAATCTCATATATTTCAAATACATTACACACATTGCCGAAATCTAGAAGAGAATCTATTCCTGTAGTTTCTAAACTGTATAATTTATATTTATAGTTTAAACAATTTTCCTTATATGCATAATCTATGTAACTCTCATCCCTCTTCAAAGACCTTTCTTTTGGCTACAATAGGAAATCAACAGAAAATCATTACTTGTCAAAGTGCAGAGGTCAAGAGAACATGGGTTTCACATTCATAGTTTATATATTTATAACCCAATATTTATGTTAATCTGAAGGATCATTTCTCGACTATAGGAAAGAAAAATATAAGGGTCAGTGGATCAACACAGTTGCTGAGAGATAGTCTCTTGGAAAAAAACAGAAAGAGTATATTCATATATTACTAACCACATAATCAACAAGCATGAAAACATTGTAATATGTGCTTCTCAGTTCACTTGTAAATAGAGAATGGAATATTTCAGAAAAGGATTTATGTAATTCTCCTTCTAAGCCCCTTTTCTGTTTTATCATATGTATACGAGATTAGCACTGCAGAAAATAATTTTCCAAAGTGCTGACTATTAAATATTAGGATCATGTATGTATTTGTCATAACAAACATGGCATTTAACTGGTTATACATTTAAAATTGTGAAATTAGCTCTTTGATACAATTTATTGTAAGAATAATGATTGAAATTGCAATTTTATTTCTAGCTTATTTTCTTAACACATTCTTCTCAAACAGTTTTTATGCAATTCTGTCAAAATGCCAATATGTATTTTATAAAGTATAAATCTACTGAAAGAAGTATTGCAGGCTATATGTAGGGTATAATTAATTTAGTAAATCAGTATGTCTTCAAATACAGTAAGACCAACTAATCTAATAATCAAAATGAAGCAAATAAACAACTAAAATGTGAAACAACATCAGAGTAAAAATTTATTCTAAAACTAATTTAACAATGCAATATATCTCATTGAAAATTCCTGATAAATTAACCATATTTAATCCAAATGACACCATTAATAAGAAAAGACCTGCTCAGTGGTAGTGGCACTTGCATTTAATTCCAGCACTTAGGAGTCAGAGACAGGTGAATCTCTTTGAGTTCAAGGCCATTCTGGTCTACAGAGTGAGTTCCAGGACAGCTAAAGATCCACAGAGAAAACTTATATCAAAACAAACAAACAAACAAAAACAAAAGCAAAAAACCTCTGGCTTAATATTTGCATATAAAAGATATTTTTTACTTATATTGGTAGTTATTTCTTTGAAAAACTACCAAAATATGATGTTGGTAGTAGTAAGATTATTAAAAATCTTTAAAAGATCCTATTAGAATGTTTGCATCTTTGTAAAATCCCATAATCTTGCACATGAAGCAGTATTAACATATAATTAATGAAGTGATGTTTCAGAAATGACAGAGCATGAAAATTGTTCTAGATTTGTTAAAATGAGAATCATAAATTTTCTTTTTTATCTGTGTGTAATTGATTCAAACACATTCAGGGAGGAATAAAATGACCTAATTAATAGATGGAACATGTAAGGAGTCACATTCACCTGTTTTATTATGACTGAAATATAGGCAAGCAGACAGGTCGAGAGAAAATATGTTACAAACACATGCAAAACAGTATAAACAATGCATTCTAAATTAAGAGAGGAAATATTTTCTCAGCTTGAAATATAATAGAAGAAAATTCATAGTTTCCTTTGCATATTTATCTGTCTTATATTTTTTCCTGAAAAAGCATTAGTTTGGGCAAATTAGGACTCAAGGCACTTATTAACACTCCAAGGGCAGTGTCCCAGCACAGCTCTACATTCTACATTTGATCAGACAAGTATTGCGTGCTTTCTCCTAAAATCCCAAGACACTTTACAACAGATATTAAAAACAAACCAATGCTATTAATTCATTCTAAGATAATAAAGAAAAATTAAAGAAAATAATGGAATTAAAAGGTAGAATAGAAACAACAAGTGATTGGAAAATAAGCAAGTAAAATGAAAGGAAACTCTAATCATTCTATAAAGTCATTTAAGATGTGAAAAGAACAGTTATTTTCTTTAACCTGCCTTTATGAGTACACATGTTTTTTTTTTTTTACTCAGAATGAATCATATCATTTCATTGCCCTTTCTCAATTATGAAATACATTATCTTGATTTGAACATGTTGAAATGTTACTTTATCTATTAGTATCAATGCTTCTCTTTATGTGACATTTTTATTTATACCAGGATTTACTGAATAACTAACTACTAGTTCTTTGGTTTACAAACATCAACATCATATTTTAGTATTCTGTTTGTTTAGTATTTGAGGTCTTTTAGTTTTTAGGTTTGTTTGTTTGCTTTTCCTTTAAATACCCTTGTTTCATACTTTGATATTACAGTTTGATTAATGAGTATAGGTCAGTAAGATTGTTTCTTCATTACATTTTGTTTGTTTGTTACATATAATTTGGGAACTCCTCAAATGATTTACATTGACATCAAGCTTAAGAACTAATTCAAAAGTGGTGATATTCAAAATGTTATAATAAATTGGATTAACACTTAAAATATCTGTTGCATGACCACTAAGCAATCAGTTGTTTTAACCATAGCATTGTTGGAAAAAATGAGCTAATAATATTTACTTCTATTTTAATGTTTTTAAGATCCAGTGAAATTAAACTTATGTTTATATATTAAAGTATATCATAGGTATTTTCCAACTAACCATTAATAGTTTTCTTTATACATATTAAGAATAGAGATCGTATAATTCCATTTTCAATGGGTAATGATATTATTTGCACTTTAACAAATAAAGATTGCATGAATATCACCAATAAGGGGTGAGAACATTCACATAAAAACTTGGAGAGCTTGGGAAGAAATTCTAAACACAAAAGAACAGAGTTAATGATTGCTTTTTGGTAGCTAATTTATTTTTCAAAAAGATATTGTTTGCTGGTAGTGAACAGAGGCACAGCTTCTTTAAAAGAAGTCGTTCTAACTCAGTTAGTGGCAAAAAATTACATAGCTTCTTTAAGATCTGGCTTTCTGGTTTGGGATAAACCCTGGGTCTTTTGTGAGGTCCTGTACTTAAATGGAGTCTGTGAGCAGTGTGCTACAAATTGCTTAATGGTGTAACAAAGACCCACTGAATTCCTGAAGCTTGGGTGGTGTGCACAGATTTCAAAGGCAGTGGACATGCCTCTACCATGTTGGATAGGGTGGTTCTATCCCCACCTGCTTAGTATTAAAAAAAAAAAAAAAAAAAACCTCCTGGTCAGAAATGATTACAGAAAGGCTATAAAGACAGATTCAGATGAAAAAGACTTCTGAATGGGTCACAGTGTTGGATAAATGTACATAGACTTGGGAGAGAGAAGAAAAAGGATAGGAAGTTATAAAAAGAATTAGGTATTAAAAATAAAAGTCTTAGGAAGTGGTCTCCTGTGCCAGTGTGTTCAAGTGTACTTCCCACTTTCTCTTCTTAAGGTTCAGGGTGGCTGGCTTTATGATGAGGTCTTTGATCCATTTGGACTTGAGTTTTGTACATGGTGATAGATATGAGTCTATTTTCATTCTTCTACATGTTGATATCCAGTTATACTTGAACACATTGGCACAGGAGACCATTTCTTAAATATAACACTGGTAGCATAGGCACCAAGAGAAACAATTAATAAATGGGACCTCCTGAAACTGAAAAGCTTCTGTAAAGCAAAGGACATGGTCAGCAAGACAACACAACAGCCTAGAGAATGGGAAAAGATCTTCATTAACTCCATATCAGACAGAGGTCTGATCTCCAAAATATACAAAACCTCAAGAAATTAGTCATTAAAAGAGCACATAATCCAATAAAAAATGGAGTACAGATCTAAAAAGAGAACTCTCAACACAGGAATCTAAAATGACTGAAAGACACTTAAGGAAATGTTCAACATCCTTAGTCATTAGAGAAATGCAAATCAAAACAACTCTGAGATTCCATCTTACACCTGTAAAAATGGCCAAGATAAAAAACACTGATGACTACTTATGCTGGAGAGGTTGTNCAAGCTTGTCACCATGTTAGTTAGGTTTTCTAAATATTCAGTGATAAATTTCAGATGGATAGGTATTCTTCTACCTTTCAAAGACTAACATAATAAGGCATTTAAAATGTTTTAATAACTTAGGACATTTAATAACTTAGGACAATGAGACATATCTGCTCCTGGTATCACCAATCTACTTCAAGAGTATGATTGGCATCAAATACACTCCTTGTGCAGTTTGTTAGTCATTTGAGAAAAACACTTCTCTTGCCTGGATTGGTTAATGGTATTCTGTATGAACTGGACAAGCAGGTTTCCCAGAGAAATGACTGCGGAACTTGCCTAAAGCTGAGACAGTTATTCAGGGTTCCTGCTTCATGAATGAGCCTGACAGACATTCTACAGGACACAGAAGAAAGTAACTGACAAACTGCCAATAGAGGTGAAACAGTCCTTCAAATTATCTGCTTCATAGAAACATCTGCCAGGCTGACGATGAATGCCCCAAAGTTACAGAAGAACTTTGTGTGACTGTCCAGACAGCGAGATTTCTCGGTCAATTGTAGAGTTTTGAAAGTTGCGTACAAGGCACTTTCTGTTTAACATGGGTAATATTACGTCCTTCTGGGGTCTTTGATGGGGTTAAAAATAGATAAGTGTAATAATAATTTTTTTTCAGTTATAAAAATGATAAAGTAGATTTAAATATTTTAACAGCAATTCTTACTTGATACCTGCTTTATTATGCAGTTTTACTATGTTAAAGTTAAAACCTTCCTTTTTACTTAAAACCAAAAGGGAAGATGTGGGGTTCTCCTCTGAAGACTATAAATATGTTTTATTACCATTTTTTATTAAACAAGTAGTTTCTGTCAATGGCTTAGTATAGTAAAGCAGGTGGGAAATAGAAACAGAGATATAAAAAGAAAATAGAAGGAGTGGAGGAGAAACCATGTAGCTGCAGAAGAAGAAAGCCACTAACCACCAGCCGTAATCTTACTGGTAGACTACAATACACAGACTAATTTAAATAGGATAATTTAACATGTAAGAATTAGCTAGAAATATGCCTAAGCTATTGGCCAAATAGTGTTGCAATTAATATAGTTTCTGTGTGATTATTTAGGTCTGAGTGGCTAGTAAACAAAACAACAGTCTTCTGTCTAAAAACCACACTAGGTAGCTTTAGATGTCAGGCAGTCATGGCACACATCTTTAATCCCAGCACATAGAAGACGGTGACATATGCATCTCTGTTAAGTTCAAGGCCACTCTGGACTATACAAGTTTAAGCAATCTAAAAGAGCAACAGAGACAAACACTAGAGAAGTGCAGAAGGAAAGGGATGTGACTGGGCAGAGAGGGGAATATAAGGCAAGAGGAGAAAGAAGCTCCGGATCCAGTCTGAGCTTTCCTAGACAAGGCATTCAGTCTGAGTATTCATAGAGACAATATCTTGCCCATTTGGTTATGAGGAATTCATAAGTATAAGAATTAGTGTCTGGCTGTTGTGCTTCTATGGTCACTGAGTTTTCACCCCCTAATATCTGACTCCAGGTTTTTATTATAAGATCAATTAAAATTTGTTCTACATCAATGTTTACAATTATTTTACCAAGGTAACACATAAAAATATTTTAATTTGGGGCTTGGCTACCATTTCAGAGAGTGAGTCCATGACCAGCATCTCAAGGATCATGGCAACAGATGTGAGGAATATTGCTGGACTAGTAACTAAGAGCTCATTTCTGGATCCACAAGGAAGGGGAGACAGAGACTGAACCTGGAATTTATTTTGCAAACCCCCGCAACCTCTTCTGGTGAAACATATAATCCAATAGGACCATACCTCCTAATACGTCGCCAAACATGACCATCAAATAAAAACACTATGGATGACCATATTCTTTTATTTCATGCCAACTTCCCAGATCATTACTTTGTCACTACTTGTTCAACTTCATGAACTTTCTCTGTCAAAAATAAGATTTAAACAAAGAAACAAAAAATAGAAACACAATCAAAACAAGTAATCTAAATAGAAAAGAATATCAACAGCACAAAAAAATATCAAAGAAACAACCACAAAATAAAAAAAAAAGAAGAAGAAAGAAAGAAAAAGAAAGTGGACTCTGATTTTGGTTGGTCACGTATTCTGGGAACTAACTCCTGTCCTAGATTGTAGTTTATATATCCCATAACACTCCACTGGAGGTGAACTTTATTGCCCCATTAACATCTTCTATTCATTGCAAATAGCTCCTTGATAGTGATGAGACTTTGTGTTCATTTTACCTTCTCAGAGCTCTGATTTCATCTGCTTTGAATACTTCTAGTGTGTGCTGTCAAAGTCTCTGTGATTTCATTTGTGTATCACACCTATTGTTTCTGGAAGATATGTTTCTTTGAGTAATCCATCATGCCTAGTTCTTAAAATCTTACCCTTCAAATTCTGCATAGATCCTTGAACATTGGGGGATTGAATATTCATAAAGATATTCTGTTATGTGTGAGTATTCAAATATTTCTCAATTTCTTAACATTCTCCAGTTTTGGTCCTATTTATTAACTATCGACTACTGCAAAAAGAACAGCTTCTCTATGATGTATAACTTATTACCAGGATTTTACAATCAAACACATACAGAAAAATATAAATGGCTTAGAGGCATTATTTTAACATTGTGTAATAAACAATAATTATATAATTAAGTAATGAATATTATATTATACATGATTATGAAAAAATATTAAAATTTTCTTTTAAAATTAAATCTATACATTGAAAATTAGTCCAGTTTCATTAGTCAACTTATCAATAATTATATCAAACTCAGAATCCTTTTTATGTTTTTACACTTTATAACGTGTTAGTCATGTTTAAAATTAATGAATCACATTTTATAATGTTAATATTATTTACTTCACTGTACCATAAGATAATCTGATCTATTATGGTTAGTGACATTTGAAAAATGTGGAAGCCCATATAACATTTTTTT
>NW_026067988.1:3931982-3935983 GCF_014885135.2 Alexandromys fortis
TTTTCATCCAGTTGCATGCAAAATTCAAGATGTCATTTTTTTTTTTTCTGCTGAGTAGTACTCTAATTTGTTTATATTTCACCCTTTATCCATTATCCATTGAGGGGCATCTAGGTTGTTTCCAGGTTCTGGCTATTACAAATATCGCTGCTATGAACATAGTTGAACAAATGCTTTTGTAGTATGATTGGGCATCTCTAGGGTATATTCCCACGAGTCTTATTGCTGGATCCTGAGGTAGGTTGACTCCCAATTTCCTGAGAAACGACCACACTGAATTCCAAAGTGGTTGCACAAGTTTGCATTCCCACCAGCAATGGATGAGTGTTCCCGTTGCTCCACATCCTCTCCAGCATAGGCTATCAACTGTGTTTTTGATTTTAGCCATTCTGACAGGTGTAAGATGGTATCTCAAAGTTGTTTTGATTTGCATTTTCCTGATCACTAAGGAAGTTAAAGATGACCCTAAGTATCTTTTGGTCATTTGGACTTCTTCTGTTAAGAATTCTCTGTTCAATTCAGCACCCCGTTTTTAAATTGGGTTATTTAGAATTTTAATGACTAGTTTCTTGAGTTTTTTTTATATATTTTGGAGATCAGACCTCTGTCTGATGTGGGGTTGGGGAAGATCTTCTCCCATTCTGTAGGATGCCTTTTTGTCTTAATGACAGTGTCTTTTGCATTACAGAAGCTTCTCTATTTCAGGAGGTTCCATTTATTCATTGTTGCTCTTATTGTCTATGCTACTGGGGTTATACCCAGGAAGTGGTCTCCTGTGCCCATGTGTTGCAGTCTACTTCTCACTTAATCTTCTATCAGGTTCAGCATGGTTGGATTTATATTGAGGTCTTTTATCCATTTAGACTTGAGTTTTGTGCATGGTGATAGATATGAATCTATTTTCATTCTTTTACAGGTTGACATCCAGTTATGCCAGCACCATTTGTTGAAGATGCTTTCTTTCTTCCCTTATATACTTTTAGCTCCTTTGTCGAAAATCAGGTGTTCATAAGTTTGTGGGTTAATATCCGGTCTTCGATTCTATTCCATTGGTCAATTTTTTATGACAATACCAAACTGTTTTCTTTACTGTAGCTCTGTAATAGAGTTTGAAGTCAGGGATGGTAATGCCCCCAGAAGTTCCTTTATTGTAAAGATTGTTTGGGCTATCCTGGGCTGTTTTGTTTTTCCATATAATGTTGATTATTGTTCTCTCAAGGTCTGTGAAAAATTTTGTTGGGATTTTGATGGGTATTGCATTGAATTTATAGATTGCTGCTTTTAATACTTTGATCCTACCCATCCAAGAGCAGGCGAGAGCCTTCCATTTTCTGATGTCCTCTTCATTTTTCTTTCTTCAAAAACTTAAAGTTCTTGTCAAATAGATCTTTCACTTCCTTGGTTAGTGTTACTCCAAGATACTTTATGCTATTTGTGGCTATCGTGAAAGGTGAAGTTTCTCTGATTTCCCTCTCTGCTTCTTTATCGTTTGTGTATAGGAGGGCTGCTGATTTTATTTGAGATGATCTTCTATCCTGCCACATCACTGAAGGTATTTATCAGCTGTAGGAGTTCTTTGGTAGAGTTTTGGGGGTCACTGATGTACACTATCATATTATCTGCAAATATGAAAGTTTGACTTCTTCCTTTCCAATTCGAATCTCCTTGATCTCCTTATGTTGTCTTATTGCTATTGCTAGAACCTCAAGCACTATGTTTAAGAGATATGCAGAGAGTGGACAACCTTGTCGTGTTCCCGATTTTAGTGGAATGGCTTTGAGTTTCTCTCTATTTAATTTTATGTTAGCTGTTGGCTTGCTGTATATTGCTTTTATTATATTTAGGTATGATCCTTGTATCCCTAATCTCTCCAAGACCTTTATCATAAAGGGGTGTTGAATTTTGTCAAATGCTTTTTCAGCATCTAATGAAATGATCATATGATTTTTCTCTCAGTTTATTTATATGATGGATTACATTGATAGATTTTAGTATGTTGAAACAGCAGTGCATCGCTGGGATGAAGCCTGCTTGATCATATTGGATAAGTTTTTGATGTGTTCTTGGATTTGGTTTGCCAGTATTTTATTGAGAATTTTTGCATCAATATTCATGAGCGAGACTGGTCTGTAATTATCTTTCTTGGTTGAGTCTTTGTGTAGTTTTGGTATCAGGGTAACTGCAGCTTCATAAAAGAGTAAGAAACATATAATAAAAATAATTCATATATATGAAAGTTCACAAATACACTTTTTTCACAAGTTTTGAGAATTTCATTTGTTCAGATTGCATCTATGCACATCAAATATTTGCACTTTTGCTGATGTGAATGAGAGTTGAAATCTATGGGTGTATCTTTAAACTGGCTTTCTTTTATCTTGTGTCCTTCTCGGTCATCAACTTATATTATGTTTAGTTTGCATTTTTAATTACTTGTTGCTCCTATCTGAATTTTAGTCTGGGAAAAATGACTAATTTACCAACTGAAGTTTCTGTATTTTATGTCATATTTTGTGTAATTAACTCAAAATTAGTGCTGGGCACTAACTCTGCAAGCATGTTATTTTTCTTTTATGATAAGTTGTATAGAGTTATAATAGGAAATTACCTTTTTGACAGTGTTCTTCAGTTCTATGGATTTCAAATTCTTTAATCTATTGAGGGTGTTGGACAGTATATATATTTTTTTAATTTCATGGTGCATTCTAGAAAATGTTCAATATTTTAGCCATTTTGATACACATTTTAAAGTTAAATTTAGTTTGTATTTCCTTAATATTCTAAAAAGCATTTTGAGATTGTGAAATGAATACATATATTTTCTTAACTCAGTATTTATATATTATAGGGGTTTCTGTTTTTCTAAGATTTGATGATAACTTTCCTATTTAAAAGATCAAGATGCCCTTAAATGCAAAACTCTCCTTTATCATGATTCAAAGTTATAGGGCATGTATCACAAATCCTGAATAAATATATTCTTATTTGAGGGAAATTATGTTCAAAATAGCTTTAAAATATTGAAAACTGCTGTCTTAATGAATTGTTGGTATGGCTTAAAAACCATTTTTTAAATGAGTGTTTGATAAATTCAAAATAAATTTTCTCATGAATATCCAACATACCCTCTTTTTATGATTAAGCATCCTAAATTAAATGGCTTGATTATCTATCTCTTATTCAGAATAAATGGAAAGTTATACCACCAAATCTTAAGAAGAGAGTTATGGTAAAACATTTTACTCTTGACATGAGTTGAATATGTACCTGTATTTGGTGTGTTTGTTGAAAAATTTTGGGCTTTTTTATCTTTCTAAGAAGAGCACAAATCTCTGGAATATATTTATTTTATAAAAACAAAACTGTATAAGTATTGAAGACAATCATTTCCCCCTGGATATCAACACTTCAATTATTTTAATTTATTATGATTCAATGATGTGATAATAGAAATAAAAAAATCACATTACATTTATCTTTTGTTCCTTCTACTCAATAAATCCCCCTAATCACTCTGTTGTTATTGCCTATGTCACGAATTACCCTTAGGTTAAGGATAGAAAAGAGTGCTTATGCATTTCCAGATCCCTCATGACAAACAGACACTAGGTCTTTTTTTTACAACACTCTGCCACTGTGGTTTTCCATTATGTCTCATGCTAACACTAATGAAGAATTATTGGTACATGCCCTGTCACTGTGTTCATTAACTCAGGTTCACTGAATTCCAACACTGTTTGACAGCCCCTTCACTATTAATGTTTTACTAATATTGTCATAGGTAGAGTAAATCAATAGTAATTGATCTTCAGTGGACAATAGTCTTTACTTTGACTTTTGATATATAATTAAACAGTAAATACTTTCTTTGTCTCTTATGTAATCCTTCTAAAGTACTTGGTAAACAAGAACTAGTTTAAAATATTACAAGTGCTTATCTCATCCTCACCTTCCTTCTGTACCCTCTTCTCCCGCCTTGTCCTCTTTTCTTCCTTCTCCTG
>NW_026067988.1:3936656-3942790 GCF_014885135.2 Alexandromys fortis
GAACTAGCTCTTGTAGATCAGGCTGGCCTCGAACTCACAGAGATCCGCCTGCCTCTGCCTCCCGAGTGCTGGGATTAAAGGCGTGCGCCACCACCGCCCGGCCCCAGGAGTAAATTTTAAAGTTTTATCAAGGAGAGCTCTGTTAGAAGCAGTCTTTAATTCCTCATGTATGCTGCTTTTTAGTGTAATCCAGTGTCAGCTCTATGAACCATTATACTCAAATTCAACTTATTTGTTCAGTTTTTAGTTCTTTAATGTACACTTAATTAGGACTTTCATTATAACAAGTTTCTTTTTCTTTTACAACAAAATATTTACTAAAATAAATATCCCTTTTGTATCTTAAAATAACATACACTTAATACAGCATCCTACTCTAATTCCTAAATCCTACATATATTATTTTAACATGCTTTTCTCAAGAACAAAACTACTTTTAGCACTATATAATTCCTTGAGAATATATTTCAACGAAATCAGTTTGATCCAACTAGTTTCTGTAGTTTTATTAGCATTTCCATGTTGAAAGACACAGTGTTTATCTTGATTTCTTTTTCCTGGTCTTTAAGACATGTTCTTGCAGAGAGAAGTGTCCTTGATAAACATTACTCTAAGCAGTGCCTATAGTAACATATGATATAACGCAAAGTTATAAAACCCAATCCCAAAATATATATACATAAATACATACTATAGACATAAATGTGTGTGTGTGTGTGTGTGTGTGTGTGTGTGTGTGTACCTTCTCAGGAAATATTGTGAAAGAGTGGGCAGAAACATTCTACGATCCAGAGGATCTGGGAGTTTGCTATGAGATTTGGTCATCCAGTAAGCTCAGAAGCTATATACCTAAAGTTTCCCAATCCTGTCTGATCAAATGTGAGTTGAAAAAAGATGACACCAGTAAATATGCCAAAACAGACAGAAAAGGCCCACGAGACCTCAACCCTAAACTAAATACCTTGGCACCTAAGGAAAGCTGGGAGTGAAAGAGATAGCTTGTGTGGGAGGTCCTTCTGTCTATGTGTTGCTTTTATTGGTTAATGAATAAAGAACTACTTTGAGCCTATGGCAGGAAAGAACAGAATTAGGCAGGAAAAGCAAGGCTGTATGTTGTGATAAAGAGGGCAGAGTAAGAAGCCGCCATCAGGGACAGATGTGCTAAAATTTTCCTGGTAGGCCACGGCCTCATGGTGAGGCACAGATTAATGGAGATGGGTTAAATTAAGATGTAAGAGTTGGCCAATAAGAAGCTAGAGCTAAAGGGCCAAGCAGTGATTTAATTAATGCAGTTTCTGTGTGATTATTTTGGTTCTAGGCAGCCGGGAAGAACAAGCAGCCTGTTTCTACAGTGGCCTTTTTTAGGATTGCACTTTGCCAGATGTTCAGTCTTGAAAACATATGTACATGTAGCATTATCCATATTGAACAGGATATATTTAGGAAAATATATGTATAAACATAGCTATATATGCAATAAATGACAATGAAAAAAGGAGGCAATGAATTTGAGGTAGAGCAAGAAGAGATATATGCAAAACAGAAGAGGAAAGAAAAGGATGGGAGAAATATAAATTATATTACAATCTCAAAAATAAGAAAGATAACTATTTAATTTTTAATAAGTAATTTTAAGCATAAAAATATTTGTGAAATTTCTTTTTATCAACTGGATCAAAATGTAAGTCATATAAAAACCACAATTATATTTTCCACTGAAAAAGACATTCTAAAATTTACATGAAATCACAGAAATCAATTTACAGAGAGCAGAGGAAACCTGAGTAAGTAATTTCCTGAGTTAATGTTTATTACTGGCATGTACAGAGCCAAGCCATGTACTCCAAAGCTGATACCATGGAAAATTTGAAAAGTCTTTCTTTATATGGTACATGCTAAGAGGAATGGTGTAATATTATATCAATGGTCTGAGTAGAGCAAGAGATCTGTGTTTGTAAAGCTAGTAAATTTTGTTTACTGTTCTTCCTGGGTGGTTAGAACTGGTGAACTAAAGATGCTTCCTATCAAAAAGCATTACACCTATGATAATGTAATAAACACACTGAGGTTCCAGGTGATGGCAGTCATAGGTGTTGATTCATCAGCACACACATTCCATCTTTTTCAGCTTTTCTGTACATATAACTGAGTACCCGTCTTTTCTTCATCCCTTTGTTACTACTAGTGAGCTCTAGGACCCAAGCTCTACAGAACCTAGTACATATTCTAATTGAATCAGCATTAGCTATAAAAGAAAAATTAGAGGCCTAAATTATTTAATTATAAAAACTTACTGTAAACCTTTTACAATCACAAGAATGATCTATTGGTATGATTAATACAATACTTGTTTGGGAGAATATTTATAGTAATAAAAATCAATAGAAATATAGAAACAAATTCCAAAAATTATGGTTGATGGATTTTAATAATGAAACCAAGAAGACAAAAATAAAAAAGTCTTGTCCCTCCATAATGATTAATAAAATCAGTTCTCAAAGATAAACTTCAATTAAACTCTCATCTGACATCATATACAACTAACTCAGGTATATATATATATATATATATATATATATATATATATAGTAAGACCTGAAAAAAACTAAAAAAAAAGCATACTATAAAAACTCTGAAGTAGTTTCAGGCAATATTTTTTTAAGACAATATTTAAAAGTATAGAATTAGGCAATAAAACATTCACATATGTTTATATCAACATGAAAAAGTCTCAATAAAGACAAAAATCACAAACACAAAAAGATACCCTATGAAATGCAGAAAATTATTCACAAAAATATGAATCTGTATAAGATTGTTTTATTTTTCCCTTGGAAACTGCATTGGTTGGTGCTGGTATCATGACAGTTAATACATAGAGAGGAGTCATTTAAATCAATTCCATTTCAGGAGAGACTCTAGGACCCTATTCTGAAATGCATGGCATCTTCAACAATGGAGAGTTACCTTTTACTTCTGAGGTAAACATCAGGCATAGGAAGAAGCTGTGTCTTCTCCGAATCTTCTGGATAGCCTTGACCAAAAACTCAAATGAGAAATTCTCCTGTTCAATATTAAGGTTTTGTTAAATAAGTTTTGCTCTTGGAGTAAATGTTATTAGCTCTGATAGGAATATTTTATTTAAACTGTATTTGCATATTTAGATTTACTTTCAAATATTATAGATTTTAGATATTCAATAATATGACTTGATTCTTTTAAGTTTTCAGCCATCACTCCTATTATTTTACCCTCACTATTCTTTTCTCTGCATTTATCTCTCCCTTCCCTCTGTAATTAGAGCCTGATTTTTCTGCAGTTGCCTAATAGTGGTCCCTTCTGTGTTCCCGGGGTTCTGCAGTTAGTCCAGGCTATGTACTCACAGTAGAAGAACTGAAGCCTTAAGTCGTCTCTGGTGCACAGAAATGATATTAATAATTTTTATGTTTCTTTTGTGTTTTGTAATGTTGTTGGAAGTTTTAGATCTAAAGTATCAGGGAAGATTTAGATTTTGCTCTATATAAGGTAATGTCATCTGAACTCAGATAATGTCACTGTGAACACATTCACAAGATATCTAAACGTCAACACTTCTTGCTGCTAATTTAGAAAACAAAAATAATCAGCTTCTTTATTTTTAAATGGCAATCATTTCTCATTTTATGTAATGCCTCTCCTTGGTACACTCATTTGACGTGTTAAAAATAGTGGCTTTATCCAGCATCCAGACGTCATTGTTGTAGCTCTTTCCTGATCTGTCAAAGGACAGATGACATGATTGCTGAGTATTTCTAATTTTCAATTATCAGCATCTGGTTTAGGTACAGAAAACTGCAATAACATATTCAGGACAAATATAAACTTGACTTTGACATAAACTAATGCATTTTCCATAGATGTTAATTGTATTTTCTGCTTTATATTGTTCCATTATGAGGCTGTAAGAACATAACAAATAATGAGATTTGTGTTGGGACGTATGCAAGGCATTACACACCTCCATTTAGTTTCCTCCATTTCAGACTCACAAGAATTTAAAAAACATATGATCTTTTCAAAGTTATGAAAATAAATACAAGCCAAAATTTTTCCAAAAGACAAAAAAAATCACCACTTTACCAATGAGTACAGATTATTAAAATTTATTAAAGTGACATGTACATCATCTAGCTCAAAAATGTTAATTTACAGAGCTCCTGTTTAAAAACACAAGAAGTTAAAAAGATTCTGAAACAGCAAAATCTTCGCTCGTGAGAATGATATTTTGTAAATATTGTTGGTAAAAATACACTGATAAAAAATTCTGAAATAGACAAAAGATCTTCTTACACATCATTAAAAATTTATAGTTTGTTTTACTTACGATTTCTGTTTTAAAATTTTGCCAGAAAGTTTTGTCAGAAATCATAACTAAATTGTCCATCAAGTAATATTTTTTCCTATAATTAAAACTTCTCTTTTATTTAAAGAGCAGAGAGATCATTAATTAAATCATGCTTTGCATACTGAACGGGATCTTATCATTTAATTATATATTGTTTACAAATATGATTAGCAGTAAGTCTATAAGCATTTTTCATGCTTTAAAACAAATGATGGATTTTGAAATGGCATAGCAAAAGTGATTATAAAACAAGAAGAATTACATAGTAGAAACCAGCATCTCACACATTCTTCGGCCAGCAGCCTTGTTTCATTCAAGTCATGAGAGCTACACTGATGGTCTTCTTTGTCCAAAACAAGCAATAGTAGCTTTTATACCTTGTGAACCAATTTTATGACAAAGATGCGAAGGATGAAGGCTTTGTGGGTTTTTTTTTTTTTTTTTTTCCTCAGAACTGAACCTTGGGAAAGCCTGAGTACTGGGGACCTTAATTCCCCAGCCCTGGGGTCTGCAGCAGAGTGCTTTGGGCTGTGGACTGAAGGGAGAGGAGGTGCAGCCATTAGGACCTGACAGGACGCCGGTTCCCAGTGTGGCCAGTTTGGGTAGGTGGGCGCCTGGCTGTAGCTGGGTTCTCTGGAGCTGGGGTTGGGGAGGGGAAGAATTCAGCCATGAAGATCAAGTTTCTGCTTGGCTGGGTATGGGTGTGGCCCGGAGCAAGGTGGTGATAGGTAGCATCGTGGCAGAAGGTCTGTGAGGAGACCAGGAGGCTTCAATACCTTGCCTTTAGGAATGCTCATGAGCACCACACAGACAGAAGGTTGGAGGCAACTGGCCGGCCTCCATAGCCCAACCTGGATCCTAGCACAAGCTGCTGATTTGACTGTTACTACGACCCCTCTCACAGCAGCTGCTGGAAAGACAAGCCAGGATATCTCTGCTGCCCCGAACTGCTCCAGGCGACCCTTGCCAGCTGGGTTGACTACCGTAGAAGGCCTGGGGAGATTTGGTCAGGGCCAGCCACTCTCTGGAGCCCACAGCTTCGTCCAGTTCGTTGGCCAGGTTGTCTGTATTGGCTTCTGCATCAGGGCGAAAGTCCCCCCAGAGAGTCATGGGCCAAGAAGTCTGCGAAGGCTTTGTTTTTTAATTATTATTTCTCATTATCTGGTAAACACAAATTCAGGGAAACTGCCATATTAGCTCCTTTTCCAAAATGCCAATACAGAGATGACATCGTTCATGTAGATCAGTAACACTGTCAAGTTTCTCATTTGTGGAAAAGAAAACCAACTCCTGGTTCTCAAGGTAGCAGTTTCATTCATTTTCCTTAAAGTCGGGAAACACAGAATTTTACTTCCATCAGTCTGCTATCATGACTATGATACCAGTTGACTGCTATGGCAGTCACGATCGAGAATGTGCTATTGACTTCCCTTTAGGTCAGACTAGCCTAACAAAAGTGGTACTGGCAACAGGAAGTCACTCAACAGTCTCTCAGGATCTATGGTCTGTCTCTGCTTGTGTTTTCTTCTTAGGTCCATGATTGATTGAGAAGCCTGAAAACTCTATCTTATAGAATTTCACCCAATTAGTTGTGTGTGACCCCATTGCCAAAGGAGTAGAGAGGAAACCTTTGTATTATGAACATACACAATACAGTCTTTTCAGACAGGATTATTTCAAGTGCTTTGGATCTTACATATTCCATTATAAAATTTTCACTTTTAAGCTGTATGAAACTCTTCTCTCTGCC
>NW_026067988.1:3942911-3951464 GCF_014885135.2 Alexandromys fortis
ATATATTGAGCTTTAAACATTGTAGAGTAGAAAGATCTAAAATGATAGCAATAGGATTAAGGAAATATTTTATATATGCATTTTGAAATCTAGTGTCATTAAGATAATTGCAAAGGTTATACTGGAGAGTTGTCATTTGTCATCAAAGCCAAATCAAGTTTAATGGCATTCCAGCAGCAATATCCTCATAACAGAAACCCCACTTGCAAAAATATCCCCCTGCAGTTATTGCCAGTTGTAATGATTACATTCTGATTTGTATTTAAAACTCATAGAAAAACACTTTCAAAGGTTTTCTAGTAAATGGTTTTCATTTAAAAATGTAAAGAGCTCTCTATTATTTTGAAGATCCTAGTAGTCCTTTTTTTTCTTTCATGTCAATAGCCAACTGACTGACAGTTATCAAGATAATAATGTCAGTTCTTATTCCTAATCCAACATTCTTGGTATAGAAATAGTGAATTTCAAAGGCAAGCTTTAAATAAAAACTTTACCACCTTTCCTATAATTTAGAACTGAGCAGTTATTTCAAGAAATCATTCTCCTATTATACTCACAGTACCTAAGTCAACACTTTGACTCTTTTAAATAAGAGGTCAGTCTATGAGACTCTTCTCACTAAAAATATTTAAAATGGTGTTCTCTATGAAGATAGTAAAATACTTAGATCATGATATATTTGAGAAAAACTGCCTACTTTACTTTTGTAAAAAGGCAAGGATTCCATTTGAAAATGAGACTCTTCTCTGAGAAACCATTTTTATCCAAGAGATAATGATTATTTTTTAATGAGTATTTTTCAGTGACTGGAGGTCAGTGTGAAGTATGTAAGAAGAATGCGTTCTGTGCTTTGCAACTAATGTAATTTTCCTGTTGGAACTAACAAATACAGGGCTCTGAATTGATTTTTCCTATTTTAGCTTAAACTGGGTCTTAAAGATAAAACTTTTTCTAAATACATTACCGTGAATAGGCTTATAGGACAGTAATAACAATTCTTTCACTCTATATGGTGCAGTACTTACTCTAATTTGATGATGATGCAGATAAAAATATTTTGATGAGTCTGATATAATAAATTGCAGTATATAAACATACATATTAATGGCATACATAATTGAACCAGTGATATAGATAAAAGACAAAATTGTAAAAATATGAACGCAATAGCTTTTTGTCTGTTTAAATCAAAGAAGTAAAAATTATCATTGCCAAAATTGATGAGCTTTTAAAAATACATTTGAAAACATATAAGGATTCTTCCTTGACGTTAAGAAAAATGAAATACTTTAGTATTAGGTTTATAATTTAACTTATTCAATTTAAAAGTAAATGGCTTGGTCACTCAGAAGTTATTATTTGCAGAACTGATATATAAAATGTCAGTTCAATGAGAGGAAGACTGAATATTTAAATAAACATTTTGTTAATTATAAATCATCAGAAATATTGTATTCCTAAATTACAATGATGCTTAATAAATCTTAGATAAAATATTGTATAATGTCTAATTCTTAAATAGAAAAATAAAAACAATACACTAGGTTTCAAAATATTTGTGTAATAAAACCATATTTAAGTATAGTTAATAAAATATATAGATCATAGCAATATATTTCTTAGTATAAAGGTGTTTTATTTTTCATTTTGGGTAAAGATTTATGAAAATGGAGACATTGTTAGGATGCACTCAAAATACAAATGAATAACACTCATTCCTATGCCAACATTTTTATTATCTAAATTATTTCATTTAATCAAATTCTACCAATATAATTCTACATATCCAAGTTGTGGTTATATGCTGAGTTTTCAAGGATATAAAGTTTGGGGCCAATTTTTAAGTTCATCTTCAATACATTTTATATTTCTGTGTAAGGACACATTGATTTTAATCAAAAACACATAGAAAGCTATAACTTGGGTGCCAGGATTTCAAGAATTTTATAATTTACCTTATATAAGGGAACTGCATTAAGGATAAAGACAGAAAAGGCGTATGGAAGAAAAGAAAAAATATCAGTGCAATATATACAGTGAACACACATTAGATTTGTTGCATATGCAAACATATTTAACATCCCAGAGTCTTCTGAACAGAAATGATGTTCTTTATGCTACAGATGCCTGTTTAAAGACAAAATTTTAAGTGACCTGGCAAAGATTCTAAGCACAAAATTTTCAGATTTATCTAACACAATGTTCCATTGTGAACAGCACAATTATTTAGTTGGATGTCTCTGAATATATATCTATATTTTATTTTTTATCTCCAATATATGTCTTTTGAGGCTTAATCTCTACCTAAATTCAAGTGTCATCATTATGATTGTATTAAAGGATAAGTCACTGACAATAACTGTCTTTTGAACAGAGGCTTCATATAGGTTGATTAGCTTTTGTTGCCCTTCTGCCCTATGAAGACAAGGATAGAAAGTTCTATTCAGGTGAAATGCTGGGTTTGTGATCTTTGTACACACAGCCTCTAGAAGTGATAAGAAATGAGAGAGATTTTGAAATATAAATGACCATTTCAGACAGTGTGTTGTGGCACCATTAATGGTCTCAGACAGAACTGAGTTGATAAATGGTACATCAGCCAAAAAAATTAACCTAAACATTCTAAACTATAGAAAAACAGAATAATTGCATATAATTTCAAAATAAGCTTGAAATGATTATATAAGTTGCCGAGAGACAAAAGTCAAAACTGTAGACTAGTTTTCTTTGCTTTATGTTTAAAAACCACCTATGAGTGAGTACATGTGATAATTGTCTTTCTGTGTCTGGGTTACCTCACTCAAAATGATGTTTTCTAGCTCTATCCATTTGCCTGCAAATTTCAAGATGTCATTATGTTTTTCTGGTGTGTAGTACTCCATTGTGTAAATATACCATATTTTCCTTATTTGTTCTTCGGTTGAGGGCATTTATGTTGTTTCCAGGTTCTGGCTATGAAACTATAATCACAGAGAACTTAGACAACAATGAAGACACTAAGAGAAACATACATAGATGGAATCTATATGGGAAGTAGAGAAAAACAAGATCTCCTGAGTCAATTGGGAGCATGGGGACGAGGGAGGGGTTGAAGGTGGGAGGGAGAGGCAGGGAGGGGAGAATAGAAAAATGTAGAGCTCAATAAAAATCAAAAAAAAAAAAAAAGAAAAAGAAAAAGAAAAAAAGCCAAAATTGTAACATGCTGATGTGATGGAAACCATAAATTCTAAAGCTAAGGGATTTAAAAAAGAAATCAGAAACTTAAAAGAGGAAAATATTTTAAACTTTTAAAAGTCTTTGTCTTAAAAGAGTTCCAAGACTAAGCATCTATCAATGACATGGGGCGCTTACTGACCAAGAGTAAAATAATTTGAGTATCAAAAAGAATTATAAATCAAGAAAATAAGGCATTTAAACATATTTCAATTCATGAAACAATCTATGGAAAAATGAAACCAATTCATATGGAAAACTTGAAAGAAACAGACTTATTTATCTACACTGGTATTCATTTATGCATTCTTATCAATTTTAGTTTTTTGTAATTAAATGTTTATGAATTAAATTTTCTTTATAAGGAAATATTCTGTATACAAGTATATATGGAACCATATGTATATGCATTACTATTATCATAATAAATCATGTTTTAATTAACTTTTCTCAATTAAATAGTCTTTTATTCAAATAATCTATATCAATAAATATTAATCAGAAATGTTGACTTTACAAAAAACATAGGAAATAAAAACTTTTGGCAATTAAAACCTAAATAATAATTCAGAATAAGAATCTTTCTATTGACAATTTCTCTGCAACATAAGAATTTGTGGAGTATAAAATGTGGAAGTATCACCAGAGTCATTTTAAGGTGTATTATAATTCAAAGGCATTTAAACAAACATAGTATCTATAAACAAATATGGGAGGTAAAGGGAAGAGAAAACAATTAAGAAAAATGTGAAAATAAAAAAATATATAAATTCTATAGCTATACAGATATAAGTATAAATTGGTTTGATATATTAAGATAATTTCATTTGTTAAATAATTTAAAATTTTCTTATTAAAATAGTACTTAAAGCATTTTTAGACGATGACCATTTCAACTGGAAAGTGAGCAGTCATACAGTTTTCATGTCCAAGTATTGCATGCTTAAATATCTATAGAGAAGCAACGTGTTAGAGATTTCTTGGTAAAGGTGATCTGCAGGAAGAGAATAGAGCAACATATGAACTTTCTCGAAGCTGTAAGCTGGCTAGCTGACTTGTAGGAACAAGTACATCATTATGTTTTTCTATATTTACATATTTTATAATAACTTAAAATTTAAGATATTTCTTGGGCATTTTGAATGTCAAAACGTCACAATTCATCTGTCTTCTCTATTTAAGGACAGCTTGAACACTGGAAACAACACAAAAGTGGCACATTCATTCCTCAAATAGTTTCATAAAAAGAGACACAGATAAAAGTATTGGTTATATTTTTACACTAACTAATCATTTCCTGACTTTATATAGCTTGGCATTGGTATAAGCCTGCATTTTACTGGTGGTGTCTGACCACCAAGGAATCTTTATTTTTATAAGCATGATGATGAGCACTTCACCTTGTTTATTTTTTTATTTTTAAAAATCAAAATATGAAAGTTAAGTTTAATTTAAAATGGCAATCTAAAAATTATATTTTTAATGTCTTTCAATATGTCAGATACGTCAATGAAGATGTGTATATTCAGATCTTTCTCACGAAAATAGTGTATAGCTGATGTCTGGCCAGGTCTGTGCAGTGTTGTCTTCCCCATTATTCTTCTCATGATCTATTTAAAGAAATGCTAAAAATGTGGAGGTGCAATATCTCTATGTTTAAACAGCTCCTATTTTTATAGGACTGCAGTTTATTTTCTGCGTACTGCCTGATGGGTTCCAGCCTGTGAGAGCAGTTCATTGCCCTTTATCATCGCATTAATTACGGTGGACATCTGGTGTCATTCCACAGTCACCGTCCTTGGGGGAATCTATTCCTACCTTATTTGTCATCACTTCTCTTTATATAGCATACATAATTTCTGCTCATTTTCAGTTTCCACTCTATCTGTCAGGAGACCCTAGGATTAGATTAATAACTTTTCTATAAGCTTCCATAATTACCAATGCATCCTTATTTAATGTACACAAATTTTGCAGCCAGAATATAAATGCTGTATCATGACATTGAAACTCTGTTCTAGAGAAGAACACAAACATACTCAAAATGCACAGGCACATGTTTTTAAAACAACATTGTTCTTGATTTAATAACTGATAGACATCAATGCCCCTAAGGCTTCTATTGTTTAAAAATGCTATATTAACTTCTAATTTCAATTGTTTTTTTTTAAATTTATCTTAAAAGAGACTATAGAAATATAAACATATGTGCCTATTGAAGCTGTTGCTAAGCAGCCACATCAGTAATACTGACATTGGCCATTTCCATGTTTATGGTCAGGGTGCAAATTGGCATCTAAGAAATGATCAATGTAACAATTCACATTGAAATAATAGGTTAACATAAATCTGTCATTCTGCAATAAGAACCGTATTAACCTGATGGCTATTAAAAAGTATGCTAATTAATTTGAGCACAATAGTATATATGCAAGAAAATTTTAAGTAGCTTTACTAATGTAAACATTCAGATTTTTATAATGAGGAAAGATGCTATTTTATGAATGTCTCTAAAGCATTTAATAAAAATTGGAGAATATAGACAGTAATTAACAAATGAAGAATGTATATTACAATTCAAAAGACATACATTATTGTGCAATGAAAAATGGGGCCATATCTAGTAGATCATATCACTTAACACTAAACAATCAAGGAATGCTCATCAAATACTTTTATATAAATAAAGTATACTTTCCACTTGGAACCTCAATTGAAACTGATGCTTTTAATTAGCTGGTTGAGAATGAAATGGAAGCAAAAACTTGCAGACAGGAAAACAAAACTAAAGGGCATTGCCCAACTCTATACAGATAAGGCATCGCTTTACTTTATGCATTAAATTAACATGAACTAAAGACTCAGTACAATATTCAAAAAAAGATTGGAAATTCAAGTTCATGAGACAGATTGCAAACTTGACAGGGTCCACATGACATACATGGTTGCTATTTTTGTTTGCTCATTTGTTTCTGCTGAACAAATAAATGTGCATTTTCGTCGGACGCGAATCAGCAATTTACACAGCAGCTCATTGATCATCATACTTTTAAACAGGTATAAAGGAGAGACACCACATACATTTCTCAAAAGTATGATATTCTGCTACACTCATAGATAGATGTCTAACCCATTTGTCACCAGAAAGGGTTCTTTCAGAAGATACAGATATCCATAGCCAAACATTAGACAGAACTCAGGGAACTCAATACAACAAAGAGTAGAAGGATTATAGAAGCCAGAGGTGTTGAAGACAGTAGGAGAATGTAGCCCACAAAAACCACTAAACAAGATTCACAGGGATCACAGAGACTGAAGCAACAAACACAGAGTCGACTTGGGTTTACATACATGCTGTGGTTTTTAGCTAGGGTGTTTGTTGGAGTTTTAACAATTGGTTCCAGGTTATCTCTGATTTTTTTGTATGCATATAGGATCAATTTCTTCTTATTGGGCTGCCTCAAAACAGCCTTGATTTTAGGGTATATGGCTAGTCTTTTTGCATCTTGTGATACCAAGCTCTATTGATATCACTGGGAGGCCTGCTATTTTCTGAAAGGAAATGGAGGAATAGTTGATCTGAAGAAGAGGAAAGTGGTGCTGTGGAGGAGGGAAAAAAGGGGAAGTGGTAGTTGAGATGCATTGTCTTAGAAAAGAATTAATATATAAAATAAATAATAAAACAAAGAATAAAAAAGTGTATCGACTGAAATCTGACTCAGTATGATTTCAAAAGTACACAATATTATATTTACTGTAATTTTATGTTTGAAACAATTTCTGATAACAGAAATCAACAATAGTGAAATTATGCTGCCATTGAGAAAAAATAAAATGTTCATTAAAATGCAAATCAAACATTGCATTTAGCTGTCATAACAGAAGCCACAATTGTTGCCAACTATGAAACTTTTCTGCCGAAGTGAATCTAGGAAGCCAAGCACAAACAGATATGGGTGTGCTTATTGAAATAGATTGTCCTTTTTAAATTTAAGTCAGCAAATATTCTTGGAATTACAGTCATCCATCCTGTGATGGAAAAAGCAGTTTCTGTAAAAGTCATGAAGCTACTGCAGATTTTAAGGCAATAATAATCTGGGCACTAATGTGTGCTTGGGACATTTACTTGTGTGACAATGCCTGAAGGTTTTAGTGAATTTATCTGAAATTTTGGAAAACATAAGCGTTGCTATATTAAATAATTTAAATTATATACTTTGCAAGTTTATTTTGTTTCAAGAAGGGTCAGTCAATTTGAGTGTTAATGAAACTCTGTGGTAGGCAACATACTCCCTAGAGAGAGACTAAAGAGAGATTATGAGAAGAAATCTTTAGACTTTCTCAGAGTAAGATAACTTCTGTATCACCTGGGTCTTTCACTAGATGTATTAACACGCACTATCCTAGAGGATTTTGTTTGTTTGCTTGTTTGTTTTTAATTTCATTCATTGATTCTTCTTTCGTCCCAGAAACAGAACAATTTGGAAGACTTGTCACTGTGAGTAATCCCTTCAGTGATCCCAAGCCTCCTTTCCGTGTTGCTTTTAATTAACTAACATGTCAATCAGATTTGCACAGTTTGTGTTTTCACCCATTATCACTGTTTGTATAGACTTTCAGTTTAATCTGTATGTATATTACATCCACCCACTTCTTTGATAAGCCTGGGTTTTTGTGTATCAGTAAGGGTATTTTGAAAGTCTGTATTTTCCTCATGAATGCTTATCCCAATCTTAGGAAGACCAATACTGCCACCTTAAGGCAAATTAAATTAACTGCTTTCAAGAAAGATCTCCAGAGTTAGGCATTTTAAATTTGCATCTTCTGTTTCCATAATCTACTTAAAATTCAGTCTGATTTTAGGAAAATAAAACAGATTCAGGATTAGGTATTATTCTCTCAATTTGCTCAAAAATATCCAAGAGTTTAGGTTTTAAAAACTTCAAATATTTTTTTACCCTAACATTTACTTTAATTGCTGTATTTTAGGCCTTTCTCAAAATGGTTAATTGCCACCTGAAAGCTATATGCATGATATTCAGGAGTAATGAACTGATAGTGGGAAACATGTGTAGGAATTCACACAATAGGAAGTGTTCTGCTGCTTAATTCAGTACATTTGTTCTCTATTTCTTCTGCCAAGTGCAGGGATATCCAAGAGGAAGTCATGGTTGCCCTGAAAATACATAGCTATCGCTGGGTGTGGAGATGCCTAGTTGTAGCCTAATACTTGGAAAAAAGTAACTTTGAGTTTTAGTGTAGAGTACTATATAAAAGAAAGAGAGAGAGAGAGAGAGAGAGAGAGAGAGAGAGAGAGAGAGAGAGAGAGAGAGAGAGAGA
>NW_026067988.1:3952086-3976057 GCF_014885135.2 Alexandromys fortis
AAACTAAAATAAATAAATAAATAATAAATAAATAAATAAATAAATAAAGACATTAGCTTTATTTTTTTGATATTACAAAATACACAAGCATATGTAGCACATACGTAAATATTTTTCAACCACTCTGATTAGGAGTGTAGGTTTGCATATACCAAGGTGCAGATGTGTCTAAGTAGTAAAACAACCTCAGTAGGATATGATTCTCACCTTCACCTCACTGATAAAGGACCTCTTGTTCAATGGCACATTGACCAGTCTAGCTATCCCTTAACCTTCAGGAATTCTTCTGCTTCTAGCTCACAACTCACAGTCAGAATTCAGGGATTATCGATAAGTGCTTCCATATCCAGGCAAGATGGGTTTTCAAATTCATTTCCCAATGCTTCAACATCAGGCACTTTGCCATGTAAAACGTCTCCCCAGGACAAAATCTGATCTTTTCTTATCCTGAAACACTCATCTAAAATGGTAAAAGAATTCGGCATTTCATTATGAAACATGTTGTGTCAGTTGGCATGAAAAGGCTGATGAGCCTTTTTATTCCCCGCCTTTCATCAATCTATGTGAATTTCAGGTTTCCACTATGAGATGTTGACTTTTTACTGGTAATGTTTGTTTCGTTCCTCTCAATTTCATTTGAGTTACTGCTTGCTTGACCTTAAATCAACCTTTTCTCATCCGTGTGCTTGCAGAGACCTTGCTAGATTTTAGAATTTATCAAGACAATCATCTCTTCTCTTTACTGTTCTTTTATTTAATTTTTCAATAGAACCCAGAAAATTTTCTTTGGAAACTGTGTGGTGATTATAGCTTGCCTCTTTGTATTGCTGTTCATAAGTGTTCAGCTAATGAAGGTAGCTTTGTCATGAGAGAGGGACTCTTACTTATCGTTGAAATCTTTTTTCTATTTATCCTTGTGCACAATATTTATCCACAACATGAAATGTGTATAAAATACATTAAGTAAGCTTATTGATATATTTGGCTTAACATATCATGTATTTGCAGTAATTGACTAACTTTGCATTTGTGGCTTGCTATTATTTTTGCCAATATGTAATTTCTGTCTTTTGTAAAAATATGGAACACAGTGTTCATCAGTGTAAGACATATCTATTTGCATATTTACAACAGGTATTCAATTATATTATTTTTTATCTTTAATTAAAATTACAAAAGTATTTACATAGGACATAAGGTAAATTTTAAACTTGGAGAACAGATTTCTTTCCCTTTTTACATTATGTCCATCCATTACCTTCACCTTTTATTTACTTTCTTCTTGCTCCTATTTGCCCTTCTCTATAATTTCTTCTGTTTTTATATTTTCATCATTATTTTTTCTGCATATTTTCTTTTTTCTTTTGCTTTCTGCTTAAGGCTATAATTCTGGCCACGAAAATCTTAGCCAAGGATATAGCAAATATCACTAAATATTTACTTTTGTTAGTTTGATTGTTTCTTAAGACAAGGTTTTTCTTTTTCTATTCCTTCTGCAGGATTCTCTGAGCCAGAGGGGTGAAGGACACCACAATAAAACTCCCGGAATCAACTAACCTGAGACCATAGGGACTAACAGGGACAGAACCGACACCCAGGAAGCCTTCACGATACTGTCCTAGGCCCTCTGCCCTATGCTATAGTTGGACATCTTTGTCTTGTTGTGGAACCCGTGTAAGATCAGAGGATGTTTCTTACTCTTTTACTGACTTTAGGGACACTACTCCTCATACTGGTTCATCTTGCCCAGCCTTAATACATGGTAGTCTTATTGTAACTTGACATGACATAATTTTTTATATTAATGGGAGACCTGCACTTTTCTAAAAAGAAATGGAGGAGTGAATTTGGGGTGGCAGAGGTGGTTTGGATAGGAAGGACTGGGAAAAGGAGGGAGAGGAACCTGCTACCTGGAAGAAAAAATAAAGAAAGGCTCTTTCATGTTTTGTCTAAACTCTTAAAACAAACCATCCTCCTCCGTCAGTCTGAGTAATTATTGCCTAATCCATGAGGTTTTATGAAAGCTTCAAAAAATAATATCTTATAATTGCAATATTTGAAATACTTGCTTACAGAAAATTTTATTGGAACTTAGATATAGACAAGACCAGAAGAAAGAAAAGTGAACAATTGTATAATTATCTAGCTCTAAAGTGATCCTAACCAGAATAAAAATGAAAATTGGTGTAGAAATAAAGTGTCTGTTATTATAAGGAGCAGAAATTGTACTGTCAAAACATGGAAGCATGAGTATGTGCGCGTGCACACACACACTTACAAACAATCACCAAGTCTTTAGGATACAAAAAAAATGTAGATAAGAATTAATTGTTTAGCTGGGGAATAGAAAATATAGCCTTGTTGATCAATCTTTAATAAAGCTAGATTTTGATAAAATAGAATATTAAATTCTTTAAGCGAATTTTCCATTCAGACTTAAATTGTTGGGTAGATTTGGATCATAGACCTGATATGATATATAAGAATATATTTTCTGCAAATAAAGATTTCAATATAATTATTTATTATTTTACCTCATTTTGCAATCAAACTAACTCTTCCATAAAAGAATAGATGAAATAAGGTGTATAATTGCCATAATTATTTCTATAAAAATATAACATGTTATAGAATGTAAAATACATTCTTTGTTTGTAATGGTCAATTGAATGATTTTTTGGAATATTTACATACTTTCTATGGTAGCAATCATGTTTTTGAATCCTTTGAATTTAAATATGTTTGAAAATATGTAGTTTTCATGTCTAATATTAATGAAAATAGACTTTACAAAATGACTTTGAAGTGATTAAACTTCAAATAGTTGGCTGTTTTCCTTAATGTGTGTTAGAAAGGGGACAGCTTGTCAAGTCCTCTCAGGCATAAAATAGGGTAACTTACCAGCCTGTTGAGATGCAAGACTTCAAAAGATAATCAGAGAGAACTATGCAGCAATAAAAAAATAATAAAAATAAATAAAAAATAATGACCGGAGTGTGAGAGTGCTCTCAAATCACTAGAAAATGAAGTTTCTTTTGAAGCTTCCCTGTGAAAGCAAGATCTCTAAAGCTCAATTTTCAGTAGTGAAGTTCAACAAGATCTCATCTACTCAAACATTTATAGAAATAAATATACATATTAAAGGTCAAATTGCTATAGACCTGACTATTTATAGTATACTTGTCTACCATGCAGATGACCTGGCCTCCAATCCTTAAAAAGGACAAAAGAAAAAAGTAAGCAAAAAATGATATTGGATGTATTAAGATGAGAAAATCATTTAATGCCATTTTCATTATAATCAAAGCTTTTGAGACTTAAAGATTCAGGTAGAAATTGTAGTATTACCTGCTATTTACCAAGTTTTACAGATTTTTAACTGGAGTTAATGGTTTGGGTAATATTTCTTGTTAAGTAGATACAATTTGACACGTTCACAATGAGATTACTTGATAGTTTGAATTTGAAATGCCCCCATAGACCCATGTGTTTAAGCGCTTGTTCACCCAGCTTAAAGCAATGCTTTCAGAGCCTGGGAAACTTTGAAACATATGGCCTAGCAAGGAGACATTGTTGACTCAGGTGGACATTGATTCTGGGGCAACCTTAAGCATTCAATACTCAGATCTATCACAATATGAAACAATTATACTATTTGGTCTTACAGCCCAGAGAGATGTTCCAAACACTGTACTGTTTATAAAGCAAGAGCCAAGGCAGGTGTCCTTTACCTTATTTTATTTTTTTTTATTTTTTGGAAAAGATACTATATCACAGCTTTGAGAAAGTGGAAAATAAAGAATGCTTAAATTCTTAATGGAATAATTAACAGAATCCCTATCGGTAATTTTGTATTATTCAAATTAAAAGTCAAATTCAATATGACTTTGACACTACATGCTATAAATAAGAAATGTTCTTACTTCACTCAGATGCAATTTAACTCACTGACATCATATTTAGCATTATTTCATTTCCTTGGTAGAAAAAAAAATTAATGCACTTGATTCATGTAAAGATATTAAAGCCAAACTTTCCATGCAGAAACTTTTGACTTTCACTTTATATCCTCTAAACCAATGCTCTATTGCAAACAATTGTTCTCCACAGTTTTATCCCAAACACAAGTATAGCAACAGAGTTCTGGGGAACGAGTTGCTGCTGTTTTTCCCCCATTGCACCAGGGTATATTAAAACTCACTAAGATGTATGGCAGTGCTTTCTTTTTAAGAAAGGGCTGTGGAGATAGTAAAAGTTTCATAGGAAGAAGCAGTCTGAACCATGAGATGTGTAAGATGTATTCTCACAGAAAAATCCATTCTTGAAGTTTAATATTGATAGGCTTGAGAATAGCAAATAAAATTAATTTAAAAATATATTAATAGTATTTCAGCAGTGTATTGTAAATATACACAGATTTTTCTCAGCCCTTTAAAGTACATTCAGTGACAGGCATATAACTCTATTGTAACTCCATAGCTATAGAAATTGACCTTTGGATCAAATATATATTAAATATGATAAAAATAACCATAAGATCTATGATTACTAATTTATTTTATTCTATTAATGGATAAAGGCTTCAAAAATAAATTAGAGAATATTTTAATCACTAAATTAAAGGCAGCATTCTCTGGAGAATAATTTCTATCCAAAGTCATAATCCATAAAACTCTTCTCACAGAATGAATATTCTAAATAGTTTTTTTGAATGACACCAGCTAACACTTCTAGAGTATGAATGTCAGTCCCAAATCATTCAAAATTATATACACACTTGTAATGCAGGCAGTGAACACAAAATCAATCTCTCTCTCTCTCTCTCTCTCTCTCTCTCTCTCTCTCTCTCTCTCTCTCATTTTATGGAGTCAAAACTGTCAACTAGAAAACATGCTTTAAAATTTATCTGATAGCACCCAGTGGTGGAGTGTACTGACCATGTTAATTGATGAAATTTTATTGACAAAATTGCTCTGCCAGAGTTCTCTTACCTTCCATGTCAGTCTGTCTGAATGCTGTTACGCCATCAAGACAGTATTGTCTTTTTGTCTTTTGCGTATTTGGTTTCTAAATTTGGCATTGAATCTTAGATATTTTGAGTTTATTTAATGCATTTGGTGATTCTTGTTTCCCCTGGACATTTTTTGTACACATATGCTCAAACCAACTGTACCACTGTCAGAAAAAATAAGACAGAATATTAGTTCTTATGTGACACTTAAATAAGTATTCAAAATCTAATTCAAGCAAATGTGAATTACTCCAAAAATAACCAACTGTTTTTGTGTGCCTCCTGACTATTACTGAAATATGATATATTAATATTAACTTTGGGTTGTCTGTAAGAGATAAATGATCTTCATTAAGTCTGAACTCTGTCTCATTTAGTGTTGGCAGTTATGCCTACCATGTAATCTGTGGCATGTTTATGGTCCCAACATGAATTTTCACATGACACAGAATGGAGGATGATCTTTATGTTAGGAAGTCACTCACTATTAAATTGCATATTTCTTTGGCAGGACAATATCATTCTGCCTATAAAATTGGTAATAGGAGATGATGCTGTTGGTAGAAACTTAGTACAATAATACCTCTTATTTTCCAATATAAAACTGGAGATTCTACTAGAAAGAATGCTATGTGCTATCCTAAATGAATATGAAAGAAGAAATATAATGTTTAACTTCAAAGAATACCTTTCTCATGAAAGCAAAACTTAGCGAAAACATGTTAATTCTGCCCTTAGGATATCACAAGATGAAGTTCAATGAAACATATTTAGTGAAACAATTAAACAGTTAAAATTAACTTCTCTTTTAAGTCCAATTTATATGCACAACAAACAGTAATTTTGTGGTAAAAAAACATTTTTCTGCAGTTCTTAAAGAATAGAATATCTTAATAGGAGTTAATTTTAACTTCAGTGTTTTTGTGTTTGTACTAAAATTCTCAGACAAAATGTCTAAAATTGATTGTTTACACAGGGTTTTATCATAGCATAGCAAACAGATGGGATTTAGATAATTTTTTTCTGACTATTTTTCTTGTAAGTTTTTAATTTCACCTGTATGAATCCTTGACACAACCACACAGCTTGGAGGGGATGTTTCAATCCAACTCTGTAGAGAAATGCATTTAATATGTAAAAGCATATTTTTCTTCTGGTATTTCATGTCATAAACTTATTTCTAAAACATTTCCTCCTCAATTTTTAGATGGTAAATATGTATTTTTGACATTCTACACCATTAACCAAAATAGAATTTCTGGATTTAGAATTGTCATAGTATTTTTATTAACACAATTATTTTTATTGATTCCTTGGGAGTTCATAGTATGCACCCTGATCCCACTCATTTTCCAGTCTTCTACTCTTGCAGCCTCTCCCCCACCAAAAAAAAAAGAGTATTTTAAAAAAGAAAGAAAACCATTTCACTTCTCCATATTTCCTATTTATCCATCACATGTCATCTGCCTTAAAGGCCTTAGGAGCTGCCGTATGTCGTGCATTATACACTTTAGACAAACAACCTTACTTGCAAATGTTTATTGCAATGATTTGTTGGTATGATTCAAAGCCTCTGACTTACGATACACCATTTATACTAGCGCCTTCATCTAAACTTTTCTCAAATATTCTTCTTTTGCCCAAAGTCATGAAGATTCAGGTGATATGGTTCCATAGAACACAGATAACTTCATGAACTTCAGCAGGTCACAGATAGGGTATGTGTTGGGGTGGGCCAATTCAAATCCTTGAATGTGGGTTTGGGTAATATCTGAGCTGTTCTTTCCACTACTCCATTGGAATTGCCACCCTCAAGCGAGGGTCCAGACCAGATATTCCAAGCACATGGCATCAGGGCCATCTCTCTCACATGTATGTTGAGGAGTGGCATCAAGTCTCCCTTTGGGGCAGCCAATAATAGGGTCAGTTTTCCCAAGGCCATTGAGGTTTGGGGGCTGGCTATCCTGTGCCCAAGCAGTTAGGGCCACTTCTCCAAGAAAGGGGATCAGCTCTCCCCTGAGGTGAATGGTGAGGGAAGGGACCAATTCTCAAGTTCTCAAGTGCACAAGCTACCAGGGCCCTGATTTCCCATGGTCTCCAGAAGTAACCCAGGCACAGATATCAGCATAGACCCTGACTGAAATAAGAGCATGAACCCAGGTATGACTGTCAGTCAAAGTTCAGTCAACAACATCACTATTGCCCGGGGTAGCAATCAGCACATTCAGATGAACATGGACCCAATGGCAATATGGTCTTCAGACATCGACATACCAGCATCAGGCTGGGGCACAGACTAGAAGCATATTCTCAGCCTTTGGTGGTCACATGGGCCAAGGCCATCAGCATAGGTGCATCTGTTGTAGGGACAGGGAACCACAAATGACCCTTGACTACCACTGAGGCTCAGAATCATCATGGCCCCAGGCAATAGTGCAGGGCATGCAGATCAGCCTATTCCTAACAGCTTTGAGTCTTCAGTTGGGCTTCTTCTCTCCCATTTCTTCAGCACACAGCACTTTATCATACTGGCACTTGTCTGGTCCAGGTGGGAGGGATGCCATAATAAATTTCATCTTAAATAATTAAGATGAAAGAATCCTAACACTTGTTTTTCTCTTTCTTGATTGTTGAAAAATTTGATAAGTATTAATTTAACACAAAAGATAAGAATCATTATAATCCTGAAATAGTGGCATTTTCTTCTAATCAATTAATGTCAAGTTTGAATTTTTCTTGAAGTAAGATATTTACACAAAGCTACTAGCATGACTTAATCAAAGACTAATAGGCTCACAAATTCCTTTCATTCCTAGGGCACAGTCTACAGCCCCTAGAAGCTCCTGTTTTTTCTGTGTATTTCACTAACTCTGTCCCGAACGCAAGACATCTACTCCATCGTCTCCATCCTTGAGTACTGCAGAAGCACTAGAGTCTTGATATATTATGTTAAGGTAAATTTTCTATTTCACAAATCAGACTTTTACAGCACACCTTAATTATTTAATTATTTCTTAGTCCTTAGCAATGTATTGCACAACAATGAACATGTTATTTTCCCTGACATGCCTATTAAACTTCTTAAAATTTGTAACCTAGAAAATGACATAGTAAACCATTTAATTAAATAATTTTAAGACAAGTTATTGAAACCATAAAATCAACAAAAAGAAATCTAACATTTTAAGGACTGCAAAGAAGGCTAGCAGAAAGATCTTTGGTTGTTCAACCAGAGGACTCAAGTGAATTCCAACATCACATTTTGGTTCACAAGTGTCTATAAAAACAGTTCCAAAGGATCTTCTGGCCTCTTATGGCATTCTCTAGCATAGTGTGTATGCATCAAATAGGCATACCTGCAGGAAAACATCCATGCATAGAAAATAAACTAAATGAAACAATTTTAAAAGAAGCAAAATCAAGATTTTTATCACTCTGGTAAGAAATTTATGGCATTAGTTTTATAAAGACATGTCTGTTATTAAGAAACAATATTTATACCAAAAGAAAGCTAATTTTCAAAAAGCCAAGAGCCCTGAAAATGTGTATATGGATGTGTTGATACTTATAATCCATACTAATCACTTGGATTTAAGGAATTAATAGGAAGGTTTGTGAATAGCTAAGTAACAGAAACAGATAAACACATATTTATTCAGGTTTGTAAATAAGAGTTATTTTCTTAGCTTATTTTTCAGCTGTCACAATTACAGTAATTTTAATTTAATTTATTGCCATAGACATACATGGTAAACTATTACATATATGAATTATTAAGTAGGATGGTATCATTAATTATTTTTATAAGCTTGATTACTTGAGAATCCATCCATAAATATACACAACCAACCCAGATAGATATGAACTTTGAGAACAATCTCTTTTTTCATATTTTGTTTTTAATTTTTAGTTCAATTTCTTAAATAATGTACTGTAATTAGGATTTTTTTCAATAAAAAAGTTTCCAGAATCCAACAAAAGTAGCAATAGAAGTTTAATAGTACCTCTCACTACATGATGGGAAAAAACAACAACCAAAGCAAACAAACCGTCAAACAAAAAGAGCAAATTATTTCTTTTACTTAAAAGTTCTAAGTTAAGCCCATCAGAATAGGGAAAAATAAAATATAAAAACTTACCATTTTTGACACTTCTGGCTGTAAGTGATGGATTTGTTCCACCCCCAATTCATTTGCAGAAACATCTCATATTGAAAACTCTAGCTTCCTTAGGAGCGAACCATTAGAGCAATTCCTTTAAAACCATCTAAAGCAAGGACTGAAGATGTTGGATGAATAGTACTGATGGATTTCATAATATTAACAGAGAAGCATGTGGAATAATATACTTGAAGTGAATTGAGAATATCTCCAATTACCTGATTAATGTCTGGAGCCCTGACACTTCACGTCACTTCAATGTCGCTGCCCTATTATAATAATAAAACCTGAACACCTGGGGAAAGAACTTGGGCTTTTTAAATTTCTTGACATGGCTATAATCAATATTCCTAATGGCATCAATATTCCTTCTATCATGTTTGGCTTAGTCTATGACATTCATTTTAACAATTATTACGGTATGTCTGCTAACTGACAGACAGTCTCTTCCCATGAGTAGCACATGAACCAAGCTATGCTGGTAGACAATCCTATGTTAAAATATGATTCTATTTATGAGAGTTTTCTATTTTCAAGATACTATAGTAGTAAAATCATTGTTTCACCAAATATTTAACATTATTATACATAATGGAACATAGAGTTATTATTTTTTGTTTCATAAATATTCTTATGATGTATAATATGTTTTAGCTTTAAAATCACTTCTAAATCAAACATATTATTTAGTTATATTTCAATTTTAACGATTATAAAATTTAACAATTGAATATTTTATTGTTTTTTAATAAATTAATTGCTCACAAAGTTAAAAATGTTCTTTACATTACATATTATAAATATAAATGATACTTATGTCTTCAAATTACAGTTGAAGCATTAGAAAAAAAATACCATAGTAGTTTTGAGTGTTAAAAGGCTTAAAGACTTGTAAATGCTTCATTTAATTTTTACAATTACACATTGATTGTAAATCAATCCATTTAAATGAGAACATATATACATACATTAAATTAAATGTAATTAATAAACCATAGCATATATATGCTATTTTTAAATGTATTACAAACTATCAAATTGTTAGAGTTAAAATTTCCTAACATTTTCTGTGCTTTAGATGAATCTCAGTCTAAATTTATGTTGAACAAGGGTAATGATTTTGTTAGTAAATTTCCTAGATATTTTTAAAACTATGAATGTTTCATGAATTTGTGTAACATTCTAGCACAAGGGCTATGCTAATCTTTTCCATATTGTTCCAATTATAGTATACATGCTGCTGAAGAGAGTACACTCCTAGGTGGGAATACATCAATTTTAGTTTATAAATGTTCCTTAATTTATAATTTAAGTATTTATTTATCACTGTAATTCTTGTACATGAATCAATGGAATAATATTGTTTTCCAACCATCAAGTTTTTTTTTGTGTGTTAGACATTCTAACTTAGGAATTCAACGTAGAATGATAATTTTTAAAGTTTCATAATAAAAGCCAGATTAAAAAACTGATATAAAGTATGTGTGCATAAAAGTACATGTAAACACCCATCTTACAAAATGTTTTAATTAATATACATGTATAATACTTTAAAATACAGACATTTAAAGGCATCTTTGTCATAAAATATATATTTTATAAAAGGTTATTATTATCTAATATTAGGTAAAATTAGTTTATTTTCATTATATATATGTTGAAAAAGAGACATATAAATTTCCATGTCACATGATATGGTGGTATATTATTTGTGTATGATTAAATAAAGCTTGCCTAAACAGAGGCGGAGTAGTCATACTAGTCAGCCATACAGGTTGGGGGTGGTAACAGACAGCTTTAATCCCAGGACTCAGGAGACTAAGACAGACATATATATGTGACTTCAATGATACCTTGGGATTCACAAGATTGATCAAGAAATAGATCCAAGTGGTGGCCTTTCACACCTTTAATTCCAGTGTTTGGGAGTCACATAACTTTATTCCCAGCGGTAGGGAGATGGAGACAGGAGAGATGTGACTTCCTGGAGAGAGGAATGGTGGAGAGAGGAATATAAAGGGGAGGAGACAGGGACTCACAACAATGTGGGGTTAGAGGGTTCATAGAGATAGACTCTTGCCCTTTTGGTCTGAAGATCTGATAAAAGCAAAAGGCCTTTCTGGTGCTTGGCTCCTTTGTTTTTCTGATCTTTGGGATGAACCCCAGTATCTTTCTCTGGGTTTTTGTTATTTGTGCTACAACATGATTTATATATAAAATATCACGCCCCAATAGAATTGAATTTTCAAATTTTAATGACATTTAAAGAGAATGTTCATATTACTATTGGACAGTTCTTCTGTCGTGACATTATTTTGATATAAAAATATGAACAAATTTACAGCATAATCTTTAGTATTCAATGAAAATCAATAAATTTCTATACTCATCTTTAAAACTTTTCAATGAACATAATAATCATTTACAATTCCATTCCATTCTTTCTTTTTATGAATGTAAGTGTTTAAAATATTTCACAGAGTACTTCACACTTTACTCTTGACAGTCAGTCTCACCAGTTCAGGTGAAGTTTCATTCGAGCAAGCTTACTTTTATTGAGATTTGAAAAGAACAAGTGACCTGTAAACGTTATCAGAAACCGTAATGCTCTTTGGCAAATGATCTAATCACTCCACTCCAGATAAACACATTTTTCTTGTTATAATAAAATGTCTTTTCCAAGAGTGCATATGGATTTAACTTACCTGAAATTCTCAGAAAAAAAAAGGCTACCTTATACCATAGCTTTGTACTGGGAAACTGAAATGTTCCACTAGGTAAATGCTCACCCTATTTTCCTACACGCCACACAAAAGTCACTTTCAAGGTTCAGAGAATAACTATTCTTTACTTCCTTTGTGACATTGTCAGTTTTTGAAAATGCACAAACCTTCCTTCTCACTGAAAAGAAACATGGAACATTCAATACCAGAGGTCAGTTCAGCCTCCTAAAGCTATTTAAAAACATGGTCATATTTCCTCTGTTAACTGTCACTGAGCCAACTTAGCAAGAAAGCCATGCTGTATTAGATGTTTAAATGTCCAAATTTTCATTAAAATAAAATATTGTAGGTTTCAGATCAATGAAGTTCTAATTTTTACAATATAAGGTAAGATCAAACACGCAGCATAAAATATTGTCACCTTCAGTCACAATAAGGGCACGTTTGCTTTTCTTCCTAACTCTACCTCTGTCATTAAGACTATGATCTTTTCAAAATAAAATTTTTCTTCCTGTGTTACATTATTGCTGAGAGCCTGGTGTGAACCCTGATTCTTTCTTCTTAATAACTCTAGTTATTACCACATGGAAATGCATAGCTGGTTGGCATAAATTGTGTTTTTGGTAATTTTCATCTGCTCAATATTGAAATAAGTTATATAAGGAGATATGGCCAGGCACTCTGAATATGTCCCATTCATCAGAAATGCATTTTACAACTTCAAATAAAATTTTATTTTACTGAAAATGTGTGAAATAATATATGTTCTTTTAAAATAATTTTAATCTTGGGACCTCACCATATGAAAAGCATTCCTAAAATGATTTATTTATTTATTTATTTGCTTTGATTTTTTTTTCAAAACAGGCTTTCTCTGTGGCTTTGTATCCTGTCCTGGAACTAGCTCTTGTAACCTAGGCTGTCCTTAAACTCACAGAGTTCCACCTGGCTCTGCCTCCAAGTGCTGGGATTTGAGCACCATCACCGCCCAGCTACTAAAATGATTTCTAAACTTTATTTAAATTGTTGGCACATGACAACTTATGCTACCATATAAAGAACGACAGTGTTACTTCAACATCAATATATGCTCCAATCTCATATTTTCTGATGATGATAGTTTGATGTTCTCTAGTATTATAATTCGATCTAATTTAATATTATAATAAATTGACATTTTACTTTCCATATATCTAAATAAATTGAAAGATCTGACTTAAGTGTATAAATTGAAAGAACTGACTTCAGTGTATAAGATAATTGTATAAAAATACAGACACAAGTCACTGTGTGTTTCTGACATTTCAAGGAGGATTTAGAATAACATTGTCAGAATAATAAAAAAAATGAAATGTATACTACTAAATGTAATCATCATTTAATTAGGTAAAAGACTGTGTGTTTTATGTGATTTTCAATCTAACATTGTATTAACAGTTATTAATAAAAATAATTGTAGTTAGGCATCACAAACACTTGATAATCAAGGAGAGGCATAAGTACCACTTGGACATTTGTTACTGTTGAACTCTGAAACTGTTTGCAAATGCAAAAATATATAAAGCAAAAGGTCAGAAAACGCTCTACTGTGTATTTATCATCTTTCTATGAATATAATTATGTAATTATACTATATAATTTTCAGGATTTTTATCTAAACTTTTACTAGTAATCAGAACTTTGACAATGGAGTGTTTTTTTTTAAAAAATATTTTTCTTCATTAAACATACTAATCAAGTTCCCACTCCTTCTACTTCTTCCATTCCCTCCACATACTCTCATATCACACCTTCATCCAATCCTCAGAGAGAATAAGGCACGTTGCTTTTGGGAAGGTCCAGGGCCCTCCCTGATTATATGTATGTATGTATGTATGTATGTATGTATGTATGTATATAATGCTCAGCAAGATATCCTCCAAAGAGAATAGGTTTCCAAAAAGTCGGTACATGCAGTAGGGATAAATCCTGGTGCCACTGCGAGGGACCCCAAGTGTGCCCAGCCAAGCAACTGTCAAACACATTCAAAGAGACTACTTTGGTCCTATGCTTGTTCCTTCCTAGTCCAGCTGGAGTTGATGAGCTCCCATTAGCTCAGGTAAACTGTTTCAGTGGGTGTACCCATCATGGTCTTGTCCCCTTTGCTCATATTATCATCCCTCCCACTCTTCAACTGGACTTTGGGAGCCTCAGTCCAGTGCTCTGATGAGGGTCTCTCCCTCTGTTTCCTCCAGTTGCTGGATGAAGGATATATGGTGATATTTAAGATATTCATCAATCTGACTACAGGTCAAGTGAGAATCGGGCCTCCTATCCACTATTGCTTAGGATCTTAACTGGGGTCATCCTTGTGGATTCCTGGGAATTTCTCTAGAGCCAGGTTTCTTGCTAACCCTATAATGGCTCCCACAATCAAGATTTCTATTTCCTTGTTCTCATCTCTGTCTTTCCTTGTTTCAACTATCACATTCCTTTCAAGTTCTTATCACTCCTCCCATTCCACAATCCTCTTCCTTTTCCACCCTCCCTTCTCCTTCCACCCCAACACTCCCAGTTTCACCAGGTGATCCTGTCTGTTTCTACTTTCTAGGTGAATCTATATATATTTTTCTTAGGGTTCACTTATTACTTAACTTCTCTAGTGTAACATGAAGGGGGCTTGCTTGTTGTTGTTTTTTTTTTTTCCTGCTAGGTTTTCACAGCTGTTTAGCCCCAAAGAAAATCACACATAGGTCTCCATAAATTATAAGCTGATTGGCCCATTATATATTGGCTAAAATACATAAAAAAAACATTTTTATGTATTTTAGCCATGTGGCTCAGTATCTTTTTCAGTGGGGCAGATCACATCCTGCTGTTTTGGTGATCTGGACAGGAGTGGGGGAACCAACGTCCACCTTCCCAGAATTTTCCTGTTCTCTTTGCATCATTTCTACTTCCTGTGTGGTTTACCCACCTATACTTCTTGTCTGGCCAATCAGCGTTTATTTAAAGCATGATTGACAGAATACAGACAATTCTCCCACACCACTCTAGGATCATGAAACATAGGCTCAATATCCTTTGTTTATATCTAGTATCCACTTATGAGTAAGTAAATACCATATTCATTTTTTTAGATCTGGATTACCTCACTGAGGATAGCTTTTCCTAATTCCAACCATTTGCAAACAAAATTCAAGATGTCAACTTTTGGAGTAAAAAGATCAGTAAAATAGAATATACACAAATAAATTATAAATACACATTAATACAAATAAATGTAAAATTTTCATGGAAATATTAGAGATGAACATTTGTAAAAACTAAATAATCTGAAAATATCTTCTGTATAGTTTGAGGTTAAAATATGAAGAAATTGGATAAGTATAACATTACTATTAATGTTACACTAGTTGTATGTATTATGCTGTTTTCTTTATCCATTTTTGTGTGAATGAACAAGTTTAATTTTGATATAATCCTTCTGCTTTTGTATGCTGTATTTACTGAATCAAAGAGATTTAATCCTAAGAAAATGCAATGGTTAAGTATACTCATTTTGCTTTTACAAAATACTGGTCAGAGTAGTTCCATGAGAAGTATTCCAAATATATTATTTATAAACCTATATCATTAATTTAACTTAAATAATAATTATATGTAATTACATGATTACAACATCTTAATTCAAAGTTTTGTGCTCATTGTTCCTAGGAAGTTTATGTTGAGTCCTTTGTCTAGAATGTTTAAAAATAGTTAATTTTTCCCAATCTTGCTGTACAGTGTTTCATAATATATTGTTTAGTGAAGAGATTAAAATGGGCTGAACATACAGACCCCAAAAGTACTTCTATTACCAGCCTAAGAATCTGTATTCAAAGCAGATTCTATATAAATGAGACACAATGAAACATCTGGATTCTGAGAGCTATGGAGGTAAAAGAAAAAATTGAAAGTCATCTATATAGTACATTCCATTTGAAAACACCATTGGGATACATGAAACATTTTTTTAAATACATTTATCAGAAATTACCTCACAAGCTTCAAAAGGAGAGAGACAACCATTAGACCTACCCAGTTGTGATGCTCATTAACTTCATCAGTGGACGGCACATAATGATAAAAGTAAGGTTGCATACATGTATACAATGGTTGCTGTAAATAATAGGTTTCTACTTGGACTTAAGAACCATTCAAGAAGGGAGCAATCATGGCCTAGCTACTAATTCAGTGCTAGTAATATCATGGATATTAGAGAATCTACAACCACTAACTTATTAAACTAATATAAGCCCCAATACTCATCTGTAAATATTTATCCTTATAATGAATTAGTTAGAGTCCTCACCTCGCATCAAGGAACCCTCTTTCTACAACAGATGGAGACGAGTAGAGAAAACAAGACATCAAAAAGCACATTGTGGACCCAAGTCCTGGTTGATAAGCCTGTAAAGCAATGCAGCACTGATGGCTCAAAGAACATTATAGAAGAGGGGCAGAATTATCATAAGATTTAGAGGAGGTTTTCTGTAATATTTTGTCTCCTAGTAATGTCAGAAGCTAGAACCATAAAATCTCAACCAAAATGACCACCAATGTGAGCTGACCAGGAAAAACAACAACAGACGTTGAAAGTGAGCAAGAAAAGCTCTCAAGATTTCAATCCTACACACAAAAATAAAATAAAAGCAGCTAGGTAAAACTGTGGATCATGTCCTTCCAGGGAGCCAAGGACATAATTTGCTTTAAAAAGAATAATTGAGCAAAATACCTGTAATACATTTCAAATATAAAGTATGGAGCAGAAAGCTACATTATTTTATTTTTTTTATATTTCCTTCATGGCAAGAATAAAAACATATGAACCTATAAACGAATATTTTACTTGATACAAAGGGAGATAGCCAGTTTCTACGGATGGTTATGAAATCTATTCTCACTTAACTGTTCTCGGGTTACAGGTGTCTTTAGTGGTGACCTGAATGTGTGATTGCTCTTTTATTTATGTCAACATTAGAAAGACTAGAATAAGGTATAGAAGAGTGAATGGCTTAGCAGAATGAATGAAATCTGGAAAGTAGAAAACTCATGAGACATCAACATTCAGTTTATCAGAATTTTTTTTTCAGTATTTTTGCATCAATGTCCATGAGAGAAATTGGTTTGTAATTCTCTTTCTTAGGTGAGTCCTTTTATGGTTTGGTTATAAGGGTAACTGCAGAATTCTTGTGGGTTAGGAGGGAGTGGGCACTTAGATTTGTATGTATAATGAAAAAAGATAGTTTGTTTTCTCTTAAGATTAAAAATAAAAAGAATCTGATCCTGTTTTTTTAGGGTTCCCCCCCCCCCGAAAGACTCTTGATGATGGTTTTCGTTTCCTTAGGGGTTAAAGGTCTATTTAAATTGTTTATCTGACATTGAGTTAATTTTGATGTGTGCTATCTATTCAGAAAATTGTTCATTTCTTTTAGATTTTCCAATTTTGTGGAGTACAGGTTTTCGAAGAATGAACTAATGAATCTCGATTTTTCCTCAGAGTCTCTTATTTAAATCTTTTTTGTTTCTGATTTCCTTAATTTGGATATTCTCTCTCTGCCTTTTGGTTAGTTTGGATAAAGGCTTGTCTATCCTGTTGATTTTATCCAAGGACTTGATCTTTGTTTCATTGATTCTTTGTATTCTTTTCTCTTTTTTTTTAATTCTATTTTATTGTTTTTAGCACTCAATTTGCTTTGCCCTCAATTTATTTCTTGTTGTTTACTCTTCCTAGGTGAGTCTGCTTATTTTTGTTCTAGAGCTTCCAGGTGTGCTAGTGTGAGATTTTTCTGCTTTCTTTATGTAGGCACTTAGTGTTATGATGTTTCCTCCAGCATGATTTTCATAGTGTCCCATAAATTTGGGCAAGTTGTACTTTTATTTTGATTGAATTCTAGAAAGACAAATTTTATTTTTATTTCTTCCTTGACCTGGGGTGCTTCAGTTGAGCATAACAAAAGCAAAACAAAAATATTAAGACTGGGAAAGGAAAGCACTGTGAGGAACAGAATCCCAAAGGCCAATAGAGAATGAGAGGCGGCCACTGCTTCTACTGCTAGGAGACCTCCAGGAGGACCACACTACACAACTATAACTTATATGCAGAAGTCCTAGAATAATCCCGTGCTGGCTCTCTGCTTATCAAATCACTCTCTATGAGCTCTTCTAAACCTAAGCTGGCTATTCTCAGAGATTTCTTGTGATATCCTTAACCCCACTTACTCCTAAAGTTTTTCCTTCCTCTCTACAATAGGATTCTATGAGCTCAGATTCATGTTTAGCTGAGGGTCTCTGCTTCACTTTTCAACAGATGATGGATTAAAACCTCTCTGATAATAATTAGGCAAGACACCAATCATGTTTGTCTTTATTTTGGATATATAAATATATGCATACACACTATATATATGTAGAGAAAGAGAGTCATAAATATAATTTTTGTTTACTCATGTAGAAATATAAATACCAATCTATTACTAAACGTATTATTTGATTTTTATACTCTGTGTAACTTTTGCTGTCTATAGGACAAAACTAAATTAAGATTATTGGTATAGAAAATAGGCTACTACTATGGATTTCTGCCGTTGTATCTATCCCTTGCAAAGGCAAGTTATCTTGAATAGGAGTGAGAACTACACCTATGGGAAAAAGGACAAATGTTCCATTGTTGCTTGGGAATGTGTGATTTCCATATCGTAGTAGATACATATAAACACCTTTGCGCTTAAGGCTCAGAAAACATATCCATGAAGGGTTAGAAAGAACCATAAGTTTAAAGAGCTTCCTGTGCTATTGTGTCTGCTAGTAATGTCAAAAGAAATAATCATGTAGTCACATCAACCTAACTGCTTATATATGGGTGGAACAGACACAGCACTAATAAACATGCCTAAGTTGATGGAGTAAAGTCTATAGGCCTCAGATTTAAAAAGCACTATAAGCTACTAAAGAATTTTGATAATGGAAGAATTGTCTTCATTACACAAGAGAACTTGAAATATGTTTTCCAGTATCAAATGGTTAGTCCTGAAAATACACATACAAATAAAATTATAGAGACTGAACAGGTTATATTTATGAGTATGTGTATGTAAAAATATATGCATATATATTGATGAAATAGCAATTATGAAAAAGGATGCAATGAGTACAAAAAGAGTAAGGGGGCTACTTGAAAGGTTGGGAGGGAAGAAAGGAAGTGGAGAAATGATGTTAAAAATAGCAAAAAAGCTCCTGTGATTCACATTGTTTCAGATACCTCAGAGTTGATGAACTTAGCTACCACCTTGAAATCTTTACTCAAAATATAACTTTAACATTTAAATAGAAATTGTAATAATTACTTTTCTACCTCAAGCTAAAAATCTTCTTCCCATTGTTAAAAATAGCAAGTTAAAATGTCATCTTATTTCAGTTATTATTTTTCTTTTTAGGATGAAATGACTGTCCTCTTTCCTCTAACCCTGTCTCCTCCACATTTTATTTTTATAACGGCAGTTAAAGTGCACATGCTGTAACCTTTACCCAAGTAAGTTTCATTTTTCCTTTAATACACCTTCCAGGGATAAATAAATACAACCTCTATAATGGTTTAATAAGATAATTGGGTTCTGTTTCACTTGGTACTGCAGCTATTTGAACATTCTGTCACTGGTGTGCACTATTAAAGATTCTGTCAGAAGAGATTAAGTGGTGCATTGCTTTTCCTAATGTACAACACCGCTAGCTTGGAGGAGTAAATGGAGACCAATTCATGAAATTAGAAAAGGTCTTTTTTCACAGGCTATGCTTGGGACATTACAGATGATTTTGTTATTGCTGTGGGTAGCATTGATGGTTGAAGTAGAATGGACATTGGCCTTTCTCTTTCCAAAAGGCCCTTAACATTATTAAGATTGAGTCTACCCAGTTGCTTTGAAATGATATTTGGCTAAAGCTGCTTCAATGTGTCATATTTACCACCAACCATTAACGACAATGGGAGACAACAAATGAACAGATGGAAAAGAACTCATGGGAGGGCTCAAGAATCAGACCTACTCATCCCCTTAATCAGGAATACCCCAAAACACTAATCCGGAAGTTGCACATGCCCACAGAAGGGGTGGTGTCAAACTGAGTATACCCTGTGCATTCTGTCTCTGTTCAAATATGCTTTAATCTCATTGATTTAGATCGGCTTTCTCCTGTTTTCTGCATCCACTCTGGCTCTTACACATTTTCTGCTTTTTTCTTCAGGGTTTTATGAAATCTAAGAGGAACCATTTGATGAACACATCCTGTTCATGCCTGAATGTAACAATTTTTCTTACTCTCTGAGTAATGTCTGACTGTGGGTGTCTATATTTATACCCCTATGTAGCAGGATGCACCTCTAATGATGGCTAAGCAATGACTGATCTATGAATATGGCAGAATATCATTATGACTCACTTTATTCCAATTTTGTTCTAGTTTTTTCTTTCCTTTTTTTTAGACCATTGATATTAGTTCTACCCTAGATTTTTAGGGCAACATACTCTCTGGTTCGTTGTAACCCAAGCAATACCATGGAGTGGACCTTAAGCCAAATTAGTTAATAATTACTCCCACAAGCTTTGTCATCGTTACCAAGGCATATGTATATAGAATATATACTATATCATATATATACAATACACTACACACATACACACATATATACACACTCACATATACATGTATTCACATACATATATGTATACTTTACTCAAAACTTCATTACAAGCAGATTTTTCTGTCCCGCCTGTCAGCTCCAAAATAACAACATGAAGTATTCTTATTAATAACGAAAGCTCAGACAATAGTATAGGCTTTTTCATAAGTGGCTCTTATAGCTTAAAAGGAAGCATGTTTTGATTAATCTATGTTCTATTACATGACTTTACCTCTGTCTTATGGTGTGTGACTGCCTTGTCCCCCATCTGTCTGATTTCACTGCCCTTCTTTCCCAGCATTCTCATTGGCCAGATAACCCTGCATAGCTATTGACCACTTAGCTTTTTATTAAACCAATCACAGTGACATATCTTTACACACTATAAAAGAGTATTCCACAACATTTCCCAATTTTTGTCTAAATGAAAGGGATAGACTTAATTCTAACATAATAAAACTGTGAATAGAGCAGGATTAAACATAATTATGCAACTGTCTCTTTGACATAATTAAGTATATTTGGACGTATGCCCAAGACTGGTACAGAAGGATGTCAAATTAGTTCAATTCTCATTTTCCTAAGCAACTACCACACTGATTTTTGTAGCATGACTACAAAAAACCCAAAGAGAGATATTGGGATTCAAGCTGAAAATCAGAAAAGAAAAGCAGCCAAACCACTAGAGAGTTCTTACCTCTACCAGGCCTCAGAAATGCAAAGAAGAAATCTTTTTCTCAGTGTGACTGTGGATTTGGTCGCACTGCTCCTTGGCCTCTAGTAGGTTAGCTCTGCATTCTGATCTTCAGGCAAGCTTTATTTATTAAAACACAAATAAAATATCACTATATTTATACTTTTTGTCTAAAATAAAAATAAGGATATGACTAATATAAGAAAACTATATACAATAAGTATAAAAATGGTATGTAATATATACAGGTAATAAGTATGTCAACAATGTCTAGTCCATTTACATTTGACAAATTCAGAGAAATTTCTCCATTATCTATTCTTTCTTGGTGAGTCTGAAATCGTGTATCTAATTTATTTTCTATCATAACTTCCAATTATCATCCAAAACTATCTTTTGATATCTCTCAAAAATACTTGTAGAAGATCAAAAGTGGGCTATATGTGTGGGACAATTCCTATTCCTCAGTACTTATTGTAACTGAAAAATATAGTTGATTCTCTATCATCTTTTCCAAATATGATGGACTCTTAATTTTTAAATTTATTATGACATAAAATTACCTCAAAAGTGAATATGGCTGGGCAGTGGTGGCGCATGCCTTTAATCCTAGCACTCGTGAGGCAGAGGTAGGCGGATCTCTGGGAGTTCGAGGCCAGCCTGGTCTACAAGAGCTAGTTCCGGGGACAGGCTCCAAAACCATAGAGAAACCCTGTCTCGAAAAAACAAAACAAAAAAAAGTAAAGTAAATATGACTTATAATTAATAGCTCCATGACAAAATTAAAGAAATAAACAAAATCAATATAAAAGTTTTTTAGTGGCATCTCAAATTTAACTGTATGAAACTGTCTAGTGTATAGTTCAATACATAACCTAACCTGTGTTTCAGACAATGGTCTATTTCTTCATCTAAGCATCTTTTCTCTGCAAGTCTTTGAACTGGAGTCTCTTTTCTGCTGAATGAGAAACTCAACCTCTGTTTATTCCTCTAATTCATGTTGCAATTCTTTTCTGAGTGTTTTTTAGAATGTGTGATTGAAATTTGATGGGTATAATTCATTAAAGAATAATATCCAAAATTTTATGTTGAGAGATATACTATAAAAGAAACAAAGGTGGACCGTTGCCATTCTTAAGTTTCTGATTTAATGGTGGAAGATAAAATAACGTTTAGAAAATCACCAAGCAAACACCAAATGTTAGTTGCTAGGTGAACATCATCAATAGTGACATAGATGGTGGTTGAAAGAGCAAAGGGGACTATTGTGATCGGGAAGAATGGGCTCGATTTTGTTCCATTGACCTAAAATATAAATGATAAATGGAATTTTTGTGGGTTTTAGTTACAAAAGGGAAGCAGCATTTGATTCAGACGTAGCAACATAACCCCTTTAACTTAAATTATTGATAACTTAGCGGGTTAGCTACTAAACCTGAAAAGAAAGAAAGGATTCTACAGGGTAAAAGGAATCTTTACCTTCAAAGGGAAGAGATGTACAATTCTCCTATGTCTAGATATGTCTCCTAACATTATTGTCAAGCAAGCTGAAAGCAACAAGGTAGTTAGTGAACTATGGATTGCATTCTCATATAGTTTAGGATAGGATCTTCAAACTAAAGCCCTAGCCACATTTCAGTACAAATTAAGGTTTATATCCTATTAGTTTAAGGAGTAGTTCATGTGAAGCCACTTATCCTTCTTCATAATTCTCAGTGTATTCTCAAAATGCCCTTCATTTTCTACAAGTCAAAATAAACAGCAACAAGTGAAAAAACAGGACCGCTTTCCCCAAAAGGCAGTGCTGTGTAGAAAGCATTACTCTGGCTAGACATCTTGAAATTCAATGCCTGAAGACAAATGTATCTTAACATGTTCCGTAGGAACTAAATGATTTTAGAGAATCATGCAAACTGAAAATGAGATACAGATACCAAATATCATTATAAATAAAGACAAGTAGTTACATATTTTCATGAGCAATATGTTTCTTATTTCATTCACTTTGAATTCTTAAAAGATTCTCTTAGCATCAGTAGAAATAAGTGTATAAAAACCTGTACTTCCCTATTTACTGCTGTTCTATATGCAGTAGATATAGGCTAATCTTATCTTAAACAACAATCAACATATAAATGCCATGTATGTTTGTGTGCACAGACACACAGAGACATGTGCATGCACAACCATGGGAATTTTATCAGGCCAAAAATAATAAAATTATGAAACTTACAATAAATTGGATGAATCTGGAATACATCATATTAAGTAACCAGACTAAGATTGAAAATAATTTTATGTTTTAACACATGTCCATCATCTAGAGTTAAGTAGTTATACATGAAGCAATAAATTTAAAACAGACTATGGGAAATTAGACAATATTGGAAGGGAAGTGATAGATTTGTAAACGAGAAATAATAATCCTTGTGAACATGAAAAAATGCATGGTACAGCTATGACATACATAAATGGAACCCATTTATTTGAATTCTCTTATAAGTAAGATGATCCCGTTCTCTAACTTGTGATTCTTTAACTTTATCAGAAGAGGAAGATCCCTCACTTTCTCTCATGTCTATTCTTCTTTAAACATTTTAATATAAAGCACAGTTACATATTATCAGTGATAGATGCAGGGAGAGAATAAGAGAGGGATAGATGGAGGAGGGAGGGAGAGAGGGA
>NW_026067988.1:3976095-3985866 GCF_014885135.2 Alexandromys fortis
GAGAGAGAGAGAGAGAGAGAGAGAGAGAGAGAGAGAGAGAGAGAGAGAGAGAGAAGAATTTATGGTTGCTCTTATGCACAAGGATTTAGTGCTGACCACTTGAGATTGAAAAAGTTCACTGACACAAGAAAAGATTTATGCTCCCTCCCTCAGCAACCATTGATTGCCTGTAGCTCTTTATTTGGGTTTAAGCTCGTAAAACTTGTAAAACTTCCCTTATCTATTTTGACATATTGGCTGGTGCTTTTCTATAGACAATGATATTTGTGAGATTTAATTTTTGCAGATTCCATGCCATAAATAGAGGATCCTATCTTGAAGAAAATGAAAGTCTTCTGGCCCTTAAGGAAAAACTTAAAGCGTTCTGCTGCCTCTTCAACAATGTTCCAACTTGAAGTGCTGAATTTGTACCAGTTGTAGCTTAATAACCTAAGATTATTTGCTCTTATTTTTTCCAGTTGTAGATGTCTGCAGTAGCCTCTCAGCAAACAGAAGTTTGTTTGAGAAGTGGCAGTAGCTACACATTTTTTTTTTTGGTATAAGGATAGATGTATCAAATATATTCAGATATTATATTCTCTTAGGAAAATGACAGTAGTAGAATTTACTATTTGGTCAATGACTTCTCTAGCCAAAGATAATTGGTTAGTCTTCAGTGCTAGAAAAGAATTACTTTATTTTATAAAGGTTTTAAATTCAATTTAACAGCTATTGATTAATCCCAAGGTAGAAGTACCATGATAAATCGTCATGGCAGTTTTGCACTATCTGTCATTGTTGCATTTTATGGGCTTTACACCCAAAGTGAGCGACCAAACAGAAATAGGACTCTTCAAATTTTGGGAAGCAAACAAGGGTAACAGTAATGACCAATGTTCTTTTAAGAAACTATGACTCTCTTGAAAACAGAATGAAAGGATGTTTCTAATGCTTGGCACCAGGCATCTTTGATAATCTACAACTTTTAGAGGAAATATCATTTCATATAGGATAATCACATCATATAATTATATTTGTGTTAATATATACTACATTTTCAAGAAGCTTATATCATGGATCTATAGTGCTTTTCCCATACGTATATACACACACAAGCACACATATATCTTGGTGAGTCTATTTCTCATTGCATACACACACACACACATACACACACACACACACACACACACACACCACACACACACACACGTGGGAAGGATTGAGCTTTTGGTGTGGACAACTAATTTAAGTTATTTTCCTGGATGGAAACTAAGTCTCTGTCATTCAGCAGGCATTGACCAACATTGACCATATGTCATTTTCCCTATCCAGATTAGCATGTCAATTTCTGTCTTATCACAGTGGTTGTAATCATGCAATGATATAGTTGTGATTTTATGTATATATTTTTCTTTCAATACCAAGGAACATTATCTACCAACACTCATTGTGGTCTTCTGTTTCTTACAATCCTTCTACCACCTCTTCTGTGTTTAGCTTTTACACACATTAATAGTGTTTCAAATATTGCTTTTTCTTCCCTCTGCCTCCATATTGTCCTTCTCCCTCCGTATCTATTTTGTCTCCCATTATTTTCCTCTCATTTTATTTGTAGCGTCTGAGTCAAGTAACCTCTCTAGAGATACTACTTTCCTTGTCTTCTTATAATTCTTTCTTTTAACTATACTTACCTGTCCAAGAATATACAATGATCAGGATGTATGCACCTATATCTCACACATAATATGAGAACATATATTTCAGGACAGAGTCCATAATCTGCCAAGTCATATTGCTGATATCTATTTCAGAACAAAAGAATATCATTTAATATGACTTTTAGGAACAATTTTCCAAATTTCTTGTTTTCAAATACACTTGCCAATCAAGAAGACATAGTAAAATAAATTGTATACTTTTATAATTCATTCTACTTGAGCATATACTTTGTGTATATTGAGTTTCACAATTTTTGAAATATGGGTCAATGTCATGATAATTAACTGTATGTTTTTGATGACTTATGTTAGTGATGAACTAATCCTATTTTTAAAGAAAATAAGGAATAAAAAATAACACTCTTAAATAAGCATTTATTTTGATACCAACTAATTCTTTAACTGATTATTTAATAAATATTTTAATTTAATTTGAATGTTTTAAGTTTTATTATTACTATGTCTCTATTCATATTTTCTTTTTGGACAGCTGTTTATCATGGGAATAGTACCTGATGTAGAGTTTGTAGATGTGTAACATAAAATCAACTTTAATTATGATATGACTTAAAATATATTATGAAGTATAATTACACTTAATTTTTGAATCCCTACATGAAGAAAACCCTACTATTTAGTTAAAATAATATTTAAATAGCATATATGGTTTATAATCTGCTATTCTTATAAAATATTACTGATGGAGGAAGGACATTGGTTAATTATAATAAAGAAACTGCCTTGGCCCATTTTATTGGTTAGAACATAAGTGGGTGAAGTAAACAGAAGAGAAAGCTGGGAGAAAGAAGCTGAGTCAAGGAGTCACAATGATTCTACCACTCCAGACAGCCACAGGTTAAGATCTTCCATGGTAAGCCACCTCATGGGCTACATAGATTATTAGAAATGGGTTAAGAGGATGAAACTAATGGGCCAGGCAGTATTTAAAAGAATACAGTTTCTGTGTAATTATTTCTGGGCATAAGCTAAAGCTAGCTGGTGGCAGGGAGCTGGGATGGCAGGGAAGCAGCCCGCAGCTCCTCACAACATATTACTATAGAATTTCCAGAGCACTCCAGTAGTCTGCCACTCTATTCCCTAAAACTTGTGATTTTAAAAATTGAGAAAAATATCAGATGCAATCCTACTAATAAAGACTGATGATACCGATTATCAGAGACAGTGTGTAAATCTATATAAATCAGAAATTCTGACCATTGATAGTATGAGTACATAATTATATTTTTGAGTTATACTACTTAAAAATCAGTATAGATACACCCTAATACCAAGGATGATATGTGTTAAACACTAAAACTATGTGACATATCTAGCTAGTTTTATTTCTGCTAGATCTCAAAATTTTACCTCTTAGATTTCTTTGACTTATTTATTTGCATTTTCCCGTGGGAACTGATATCATGTCTTTAAATACTCTATGTAGGTGATCTGACAGTTTTATGTCCAGACCAGCTAATGCTACTTTTATTTTCATCATTTTATTTCCTAATCCTTGACAGTCTGTCTCCATCTTTTTCCATCAGTTGCTAGATGAAATGTCCCTGATGATAACCTAACTAGGTACCATCTGCCTGCAGGACATTACCAGTTAAGGTTACATATATGCTATTGTTCAGAGTCTTAGATGTAAGTGGTCTCATATGTGGATCATACTCACTCATAAATGGCTTTTAGACATAAAGCAAAGAAAACCAGCCTACAATTCACAATCCAAGAGAACCTAGACAACAATGAGGACTGTAGGAAGAGACCACTACTTAGTTTCCAGCTGCTCAATCCTGAAAAAACCACACAGAAACTGTATTCATTAAATCACTGCTTGGCTCATTAGCTCTAGCTTCTTATTGGCTAACCCTGACATCTCAGTTTAACCCATTTCTATTAATCTATATATAATCACAAGGTCAAGGCCTACCAGCAAAGTTCCATTATGTCTGATTCTGTCGACGGCTCCATAGTAGTGTCTCCAACGCCACCTTCCTTCTACCAATATTTTGTTTAGTTTTCCCTGCCTACCTAAGTTTTGCCCTATCAACAGCCCCAAAGCAGTTTCTGTATTCAATAATGGTAATCACAGAATACCGAAGGAAATCCCACATCAGAGTACCCTAAGAGTTACATACATGTATCTTAACTACATGAGAAGTAGAAAAAGACAAGATCTCCTGAATAAATTGGGAAGATGAGGACCTTGGGAGAGGGTAGATGGGAGGCAAGAGGAAGGGAGGGGAACAGAGAAAATATATAGCTCAATGAAAATCAATAAAAAAAAAAGTCTTAGATGGGATCATTCTTTTACGTTCCTGGGAGATTCCTTTGTGCAAGAATTTTACCTGATCCCAATGTGCCCCCATTTCCAAAAAGTCTCTTTCAGTACTTTCTCCTCTGTCCCCACCCAACCTGAGCACTCTTGTCCCCATAACCACCTGCCTCCAGTGCACTGATAAAATCTCTTCTATTTCCCCTTCCCAGAGAGTCTCACACATCCTTCCATGAACCCTCATTACCTAGTCTTTTAGGTTTGTAGCCTGCAATATAGTTATTTTACAGCTAAAATTCACTTATGAGTGAGTTCATACCCAGTTTGACATTCTCAGTCTGGTTATCTCACTCAGGAAGATTTTATTTCCACTTCTGTCCATTTGCTTTCAAATATCCTGGTGTCCTTGTTTTTAACAGATGAGTCATACTCCCTTCTGTATATTTGTTATTTAATACTTAATGGACAGACCTGAAAACCTACATACAATATTATTATAGAGATTGAGGATATTATATTTACGAACGTATATATTGTATATGTGTGTGTGAGTGTGTGTCTGTTTGTGTATGTATATATGCATGTATGGATGGATATGTATGTAAATATTCCTAAATAAATTGTAACACTGCAAAATATTTAGATACAAGTTGCCTGAAGCAGTTCTCTTAACAAATTGCTTAAAGAGCTTCTTGCTTAGACTACTTAAAGAGTTTCTCATTTAGAAAATTATTTTTCACTTTTGGACTTTATGTTTCAAATGATTTTATACACCTTTTATCCTTCAGTAGAGGAAGAGACTCATATTAATTAATAGTAATATTATTGTACTGCGAACCAGTACTGTGTGATCCAGTTGTTAGAGTAGAAATATGCACAGTGCAAGACAAATCATAAAATAACAAAACTTCCAAAATTTTGTGAAAAACTATAAAAGGGAATTTGGAATACATGCAACATAAGCCATTGTGTTTTTCTCTAGATGGCACTTAGGAACTAAAATTTTATGACTGTACATAAAATAAAAAGTTTTTAAATAGTTAAATAAGACACAATATGGAAAGCAAATTAATGTGTTAGCTCTGGTATAGTGACTGTTTTCAAATGGTCTGTGCATTTTTCTTTAGTTTTATTTTCTATTTTAGTTATGTTACTTTCTTTTAACCAAAAGTCAATGAAAAACGAAAAAAGAAAACTGTTTCAGTTAATGATAAATTGTGTAATCCTCGTTGATGAAAACCACTTTGTTCTTCTGTCTTACTTGACCTTACTGGTCATTCTGAGCATTGTAATTAAATTGTATGTGAGGAATGAGAGTGCATTGCATTATTTTTAAATCTTGGTAACAAACAATTCCCCTATTTGCTATCATTTGCATCTACCGAGAACAGTAACAACAACACAGGAGGTTAGGTATCAATGTGAAGAAGAAAGAATTACTCTTGAAGTGCCCTCAATGTTTGATCGATTTCAAGTAAAGTTTAAACTTTAAGTTGTCGTTAGTTTTTCCTAGAAAACTGGGTGGATAATAATGAGAACATAAATTATATGTGAAGATAAAATGCCTGGAAAGGACAAGAATTCAAAGAGCTTTAATTATCTTCTAACTAATCCTAAAATTAATTTCAAAAACATTAAATAAATCTAAAATAAATAAAATCTTTAAATAAATCAATACACTTAGGACACCAAAGTTTAGTCAGTGACTATTCTATTACACACTCTCCCTGAGCAAAAGAATACCATTAGATAACATAACAGAGATTCCTTTCAGCTAATATCTAGCTTTCTATTTGCAACATGGTTTATTCATTATTTTGTTCAGGTCTAAGAAGTGTTACATTTCCCTTTCCCATTTAATCCACTATGAGAAAGCAAGCCAGTGTGTGGTAATGTTCCTCTTTAATAATGGTTTGTCAGCTATTCACTGATAACTCAATAAAAGAACAGGAAGTTTGACCATAAACATATTTTAACAGTATATAAACTTCTAATTTCTAAGTGTTTCATTTTCATAATATTGGCCTTAGCTGAAGAAAAGGGCATGTATTTTGGGAGCATCATACTTCTTCCTGTCCCACAGTTAATGAGGCACATGAAGCATTGACTGGGGCTTGATCATGCATACAGAGCAGGCAGCCAAGAGGAGGCACATTCTTCTCTGGCAATGAAACCATCTGCAGCCAATCCCAGCAGGTTTTTCTTCAGGGCTGCAAGCAGGGGGAAAGAATACAAACTGTTTCTCATTCCGCATCGTTCTAGTGCAGCACAGCCAAAATGCAAGGGGGAAAACTTAAGTAAACATGTACAGATGTCTTTTGCCAGGTTATTTTCCAAATCTTGTCTTTGAGTTGTATAATTAAGGAGAAGAAAATCTCAGAAGAAACTCGGTGCATTTTGATGCATTGGCGATAAAGGGTCCTGTGTGGGGAGATGCACATCTGTGGGGTCTTGATTTTAATCATGTGCTTGATAGATATTTCTGGACAAACAGACTCAGCCACGACCAGATGCAGCATGTCTCTGTTAATAATCTGAGCTAATTGAACCTCCCTTTTGCCATTTGCCAATTATCTATGCTTCCATATTGAGATTTTTTTTCCCATTTTGTTTTTCCACTCCAGAGATAAAGAAGCATAAACAACATGAGAATGTTACAATGACTGAAAGTAAGCACATTTTTTTTTCTTTTTGTTTCTTTTCTCCTTTATTTTTTGAGAGTAGAAAAAAAATTCAATAAATTCTCCTTAGAAACTTGCACTGAAACTGTTGATGGCTTATGAAAGTGTTTTTCCTTCTGATTAAGGAAAACAGAGGGGAGGGAAGGGAGGCAAATATCAAATGGAATGTATTCACTGCTGGAATATAGATTTTCACTGCTCTGACTGAGCGCTTGGTAGAGATTTTCACCACATCTAATAATCATTTTCTCAGTAGGCTGTAAAAAATTAGGAGATTGTGCTTCTCATAATCAAGGCTCTATTTATCAGGCACACTACTTAAGAATTTCTTTGTTATCAATAGCCAGCACATGTTATTCATCTGAAAACCTTACATAAAGTGATGCATTCTTGCTTGAGAGGGAAAATATTCCAAAACAAATAATGAGCAGTGTCAGTTATCAGCTGATTCTAATCACTCAGCTGTGAAGAAAGCTACCCTTGGTGACATTATAGCCTTGAAAACGGGCAGCTGAAAATTTAATATGTGGTCACAGAAAGAAAAGAGCAGTGCCTTTTCTTCACAGGAAGTTCATCAAACCTAAACAGAACAAATCTTTGAAGGTCAAGATTATTAGCTGGGAGGTTAGTGTTTCAAACAAGGGAAATATCAAGGTACTTGAGAGTTCTACTTCACAGCAATTGTTCAAAGAATGATAGCAATTTAGAAAAGAGAATGTTGTGTCTGGTAAACTGGATGAATTTGTGAATGTGTGAACTGTGTCTGTTTAACAACGTGAAATGTGAGTTTTCCCTTTGAAATTTTCTTTCTAATAATACATTAAGATTTTCAGCAAGTAATTCTCTATATAGAATCACTATATAGAGTCATAACAAGTTATATGATAAAATTGAAGGAATGGTAATAAGAAATTTAAAGAAATACAAAATTGTTTAAATAGCCTAAATTGCAAAGCTGCAACATGCATACTATATCTCCTAAACTGAAATGGAGTCTGTGACAAACAGGAAATTATAGGTCTTATTACAGTGATTGAAGCAGTGGTTGCTTAAGATCAGGATTCACTGGCTAATTAGAATAAGTTACATAAATACGAACAAAGATAGCCTCAATTTTCCCCATTTCACCTGAAACACGCCTTATATACCAGTATATATTATAGTTCGTGTTTCAGGTAAAATGGAGAAAATCGAGTAAATCTCAGTTATTTGGGACTTAGTATTTTAAGAATTTAAGACTCTTGGGTGGGAGGGAATATTTACTGATAAAGTATCAGAATTGAAGAAAGAAAAACATTTAGATGAGAAATGGTTTTATTTTAGATATGCCGTAGTTGACAGACATGTCAATGTTGCTAGACATAAACAAATGTACTCTTCTGTTGTCAATTTTTCTCCATCCTATCAAATAAATTTATATTTTATAATTTCATCTCATAATATCTAATGATGTAGAAAATACCTTGACTGATGTAATACTTTCACATTCACTAATTAATCTGTTTGGATTAGTTTGGAGCTAGATACATTTTATCTAGAGGAATAAAACTGAAGCTGTAGATGAAGAGCATGACCTTAATAAGGAGTTGGAGCACATGAGTCTGTGAAGAAGTTTGGATACTGAGGGCTGACTCCCTCCCCTGGTTCAGCAGCTCAAAGGGATCCGAGTTGGCATTTAGCTGAATGTGGAGAGAGAAAAGACAAACTGCTATCCTGCTCTTCTGTCCAACAGCCTCATCACAAAGGACAGGTTCAACTCGGAGAGGGGTTTTGTGCTTGTCAGAATAGAAACCTACAAAAACATAGACAAATGTCATCATGAAAGTGGTTATAGAACCTGTAACCTTCATAGACAGGGCTTTGGAAAAAGAAGTCACAGGTTACTGCCTTTTGACATCTTCCCACAAATTGGTCATGAAAGCTGTTTCCATGGCAATTTTACATTGAGCTATGACCTCTAATTCATTTAGCTTTCCAGATCCATCTATTCGTTTCATATAACCTTCGAGGTGCATGTTATTATTCATAATGTGATATTTGCTTGACAGGGTTTAATTAAAGTCATTTTGATTATCCCAGTTGAAGAATTGGGGGCAAAAAAAAATGGATTAGTAGAATTCAGTATTGAAAGAAACAAAAGGAATAAAAGAAATGACCCATCTTTTCAAGCTTATCTCAGTTAAAATTACAATGAGAACTTGAGAATGTCAAGTCATTTATCAATAATTGGTCTTCATGTCCTTTACCAACACATATTTTCTGTCTATAACATCTGAAAAAAGTCTTCAATATAAAATCATATTAAGCTCTGGGAGCATTTGTTTTTTACTACTACTTGCCAAGAACTTATTATTGACTTAAATTTCTTTGATAACAACCTATGTGCTAAAACACTTAGTCTTCAAAGGAAGAACGATGAAGGCATTCAAAATATAATGAAAAAATAAAACATGATATATAAATAAAGATTGACTCTAATCATATTTTTATGTGTCTGGAAGCTTAAAAACTAAAAGGAGCTGTAATAACAGTGAATAAAACAATCAATAAGGAAATAAATTACCAATTAGATAAGTACAGAATTGCATGGCTCCTGACAATGTAAAAGAGATGACCCGGACTAATTACTACATTATTCCTAGGATAATAGAGTTCAGAAAGTCATTTTGCAAGGTTTTATTGTATAGAGATTTGCATATTATGTTTCGGCAAACTATACTATTGAATTGCGTGAATTGATTTACTTGCTTTTATTTTCTAACATAATGTTACAAATCATTTCCACCATTACTTATTCATTTATTTATTTAAGATCGATGATTATTCATTATTGAGCTACATAAAAGGGAAAATTCAAGTAAGAAATGTGTTTGGAGTATAATGTGTGTGTGTGTGTGCGTGTGTGTGTGTGTGTGTGTTTGTGTGTGTTTGCAGAGGACAACATACAAAAAGATTTTCTTCTGTATTACATTATGATATTTTTCTTGTTAATTTGTTTATGGCATTGAGGTTTAAACTTAGTGTATGTATGTATATGATGTGCCAACAGGAAGTATTTTTTTCTATTTCTTTTTTTAAAAATTATTTATTTATTTATTAAAGATTTCTG
>NW_026067988.1:3986770-4001424 GCF_014885135.2 Alexandromys fortis
GGGTGAATATTTACTGATAAAGTATCAGAATTGAAGAAAGAAAAACATTTAGTTGAGAAATGATTTTATTTTAGATATGCTGTAGTTGACAGACATGTCAATGTTGGTGAACATAATCTTTTATCTTCCATATATAAAACAACTGAAGGACTGATCCCTTTTTAGCACTAGTGAGAGAGATGCTATTATTTGTGCTGTATCATATGAAAGGGGTGGACTCCGTTATACTTCTTCCTCACATCACTCCAGAGTGCATGGTTTCTCCAGGAGAATGAGTGGACAGCAAACAATAGAAGGTACATGAATACCACTCAAATATTTCCTCAAAGTCATTATTTCTTGTAAAATTTCAGGTTAATTGTAAAGGACTTCATTCTTTAGATTGTATTTTTCACCATTACAGAATAATGGGTATTTCTTGTAAAATTTCAGGTTAATTGTAAAGGACTTCATTCTTTAGATTGTATTTTTCACAATTACAGAATAATGGGTATTTTTGTACTTGTCAAGCAGTTTTCCTCTGGGCATCTTTTTATAAAATGCAAAACACCAAATCATTAGAAGAAATAGAAATTACATAGGGTTATATAGTTTCTAACTTGATTCAACAAATAATTCTTATTGTAGAAAATTATTCAAATCTATTACTTTCACAGACATTACCAACATCCTGTCAGTGACTATCCACTGAACCAAAACAAACAATCATGCTGCATAAATGGAGATTATATATGATACAAGCCTGCCATCTACTGACCACATCACTACTGAAATCTCCCTAAGACAAGAAATGGGTGGACAGCATTGCTATTTCTATTTAAATTTTAGATGAAAGAATGTAGTATTCTTATTTAGGTAGTTCTATGCTAAAAAATAATGTTAAATTGTGTATTTGATATTCTGGTATGGATTTCCTTAGTCAGTTTGTAAAACATGTCCAAATATTATGTTTATCATGTAAGTCAACACTAATACATTGCTGAATTATACTTTGCAATTAAATCTCTAGTGAAATTAATTTCAAGCTGATTTTATGTTTCACAATATCTGATAAAATATAATACACACAAAATTTTAAACATAAAATTAGTCCTTACTCTTTGAACAATAGTATATACACCAAAATAGTGCGTCTAGATAAATCATGTAAATACTACCATTTGTAACCAAGCCACTGTTGAAAACTATAATGAAAAATTTTATTTAAAAAACTGTATCTTGTATAATTAGTATCCTTTCAATTGTTTTAAATATGTTCAGGATAGAGGAGATAACTAAATTGATAAAGTGCTTGCAAAGTAAATATGAGAATATAATTTGATACATTTAATTCACATAAAAAGCTGGTCAATACGTCAGGTCTTTATAATCTCCAAACTATACAATGAAATAAAAGGATTAGCCAGTGTTATTGAATCAGTCCTAGGTCAATGATGCTGATGATTATGTAGAGATTACCATGCTTGAATTGAACATTCAGCAAAAGTCATGTAGGAAGTGAAAATAACAGAATTATCACATTCGAACAGAGGACGACTTATACTGGTATTCACCTAAACTAACCCTGGTTTAAACTGTTTTTGTTGTTGTTTGTTTGTTTTCATGGGAGGGGGAAAGTGGGTTACTGAATTCTATGCTTTCCTCTGATGCTCCTTTTTAAGCTTCCTGCCTTTTTTGTCTTCTTCTATTTCTTTTTTTTTCTTTTTCCTGTTGCAAAAGTAAAAGTCTCTTATTTATTGTTTATAAATTCTCATTAGTTTTATCTTTTTTAAACTACCTTTGTATTTTACATACCATTCCCAATTCCCTTTCCCTGTTGTCCTCCCATTTCCCCTACCTTTTGCCCACTCCATCCCCCCGTGAGAGGGTGAGGCTTCCCAGAGGAAGCCAATAAAGGCTATCACCACAGTTGCAATGGCAATGGCCTTCTTTGAAGCCAACATTCATCTTTCTGTGTTTTACTCTCATTCACATTGTAAAGCAGTTTCAATAAACAGGATGAATGGTACCTGTGGAAAAACATCAAGGTTGATACACCCCATGCACACACATCCACATATATGTATGTTAGTATACATATCACATGAATACAATCATATGTTTATACAAAAACCAACACTTGCCGGAACATGTGAAAAACACAACATTTTAGAGTCAGGTTTCTGATCACACTATAATGACTCCCTCAATCAAGATATCTCTTTCTTTGCTCTCATGACTGTCCTTCTTCCATCTCAACTAACCCATTCCCTCAAGTTCTCCTCACACCTCCCCTTTCACCCCAGCTAGGACCTGAAGCAATAGAGGAAAGAGGGCTCATTCTTGACTTGCCTGTAGTAAAACTGATGAATATCTTAAATATCACCACATTCTCTTCATCCAGAAACTGTGATGGAAACAGAGGCAGAGACCTGCATCTGAGCAGTAGACTGAGCTTCCCAGGTCCAGCTGAAGAGTGGAAGGAAAGAGATGTGAGCAAAGATGTCAAGACCATCATGGGTTCACCCACTGAAACAGTCTACCTGATCTCTGGGAGCTCACCAACAACAGCTGGACTGAGAAGGACCAAGCATGGGACCAAATTGGTCCCTCTGAGTGTGGCTGATAGTTGCATAGCTGGGACAGAATAGGGTGCCACTGGCAGTGGCTCCAGGATTTATCCCTACTGCCTGTACTGGCTTTTTGGGATCCTATTCTGTTTGAATGGATGCCTTGCCTAGTCTAGGTAGGGAGGGCATTGGACTTCCTGAAGTCCAATATGTGGAGGAAGTTGGGGAGGGGAAGGAGCTGAAACTTGGATTTGTATGTATAGTGAAAAAGATTGTTTGCTTTTATTAAAAAATAAACATATTTATTTAAAAAAATTAAAAAACATTTTGATATTGTTAAAAATAATATTATTTACATATGTATGTTATTCAATTATGCATTTATATATACTTAAACATAGATAAAGAAATATTTTCATATTTTTAACATTAGGTCACTGTTTATATTAAATATTATAACAATTAAATACCTTTAGGCAAGCTTGATATTAGCTTCATTAGCTTTCTAATATGCTTAGGATATCTTAGCATTGAAAGAGTAGCACAAAAGAATACACTATGCTTTATGTAATTAATTAGTAATAGATTTAGAGTCAAAATAAATCCATGCTTATGATCATAATTCTGAAGTGGTTTCTCTAAGGATGAAATTCGTAATATAAGTTAAAATAGAACTGCAAAGCAGTCAACTCATGATTCCTGGCTTCTAGGTCAGAACTCTGAATGATAATAGATTACATTTATAGGAACTACAGAAAGTAAAAGAAACAAAATGTTTTCTTTTTAATTAATTAATTAATTAACTTTGAAAAGAAAGCAAACAGTCTTTTTTTCATTTACATAGTAATCTCAGTTCCCTCTCCCTCTCCTCCCCTTCCCTCCACTTAACCCCTCACCCCATCTCCATCCACTTCTCAGAGAGAGTAAGTAAGGCACATGCTTTGGGGATAGTCCAAAGCCCTCCTTACTAGCAAGGTATCCATGCAAAGGTTACAGTTTCCAAAAAAAAAAAAAAAAAAAAAAAAAAAAAAAAAAAAAAAAAAAAAAAAAAAAAAAAAAAAAAAAAAAAAAAAAAAAAATAAATCCTAGTGCCGTTGCCAGTGGCCCTGTAGTCTACCCCAGCCATATAATGGTCAACCACATTCGAAGAGACTAGTTTGGACCTATGCTATTTCCTTCCCTGTTCAGCTGGAGTTGATTAACTCCCATTAGCTCAGGTAAACTCTTTCAGTGGGTATCCCTATCATGGTCTTGACCTCATTGCTCATAGTCTCGTTCCTCCCACTCTTCAACTGAACTTTGAGAGCTCAGTCCAGTGCTCTGAAGCAGGTCTCTGCATTTGTTTCCATCAGTTGCTGGTTTTATGATGATATTTAAGATATTCATCAGACCCCAGCTAAGACCGTAAGCAACAGAAGGGAGGGTGCCCAAACTGGCCTTGTCCTGTCGTCGGACTGACAGAATGCTTTCAGTGTAAGTTGAACGCATTGATAATAGATTTGCAAACTAGTATAAGATACAGATAAGGAACAGAAATGGATCAGCTGTCAATTTTAGCTGTGACAAAAACTGCAGACACAATAAATCGTGACCCAAACATGACTAAATAAAAAGGAATCATGTACCCTTCTTTTAAGTGAGTTGCAATTAAAAGAAGGTATTGAATATGGAAGTATCATTGAAATATGATGAGCTTTAACTTACTATCAAAGTTTAAGTCGGAGTTGAAAATAATTTGTAAAATTCACTCCTGCTATATTGAAAAGGAAATGGAATGTAAAATCGGTTGGATTGAATCACATAAAAATATAGCCACAATTTTCATATCTAGATAACGAAAAATAGAAAGCTTCAGAGCATTAGATACCCACTTTAGGCACTTTAAATATGCATTTTTGCGGCATCATAAAAAGCACTTTGGGAAAACTGAGTGTCAACTACAGCAGACCTCAAAAGTGGTTGTTACATGTATTCTATTCTACTGCAGATAACTTCACTGCAAGGAAATCAGGTGACATATGGTTTGTGCATATAAAAACTGTCGATGCTACTTTGCTAACAATGCACATCCTTGCAAAATTGCATAAGCCTTATTATATATTATCAGATACTTTTTTCATGAGTAAAATGACAAGAAACATCTCATTTTCCCTTTTCATGCAATGTCTTAAATTCTGAGTTTCAAACTGATTTTTAAAGTAATTTAAGTCACACTTTGTGACCAAATGATTCTTTTATGCTTCCTCTATTCTTTTAAAAAAAATAATCCAACGAACAAAGATGACTTACTTCATTAAATTCTATTGAGATAAAAATCAGAATGTACTTAAATTTGAGTCAAAAATCTTTGTTTTCACATATATTAAAAGTATTTTAGGTATAGAGCTGATGGAAAGATTCCTTATTTTTTTAAACATTCTTGCTGTTATTTTATCTCTCTTGCTCTTTACTTATCTTCCTGTCGCATATCTAATGAAGACCCTTTAGTTCTCCTCTTTTCAGATCTCATGTAGGCTGTTATTCTCCTCTCTGTTCTACTCCCACTCCTAAAATGATCTCTTTATGCTTTCCTGATTTCTGAGTTACCGCTTATATATTCCATGTTTTCATCATCTATTCATCACTTGACTTCCATTTAGGGTGCTAACATTTTTAGCTTTGTGTATATATCAACAATGGACATGGTTGACTAAGTATCTGTGGAGAAGAATGTTCAGTTTTTGGAATATGTCAAGGAGTGAGGATAGCTGGGTCATATGGTAGGGTTTTTTTTTTTTTGTATTTTGAGAATTCTCCACACTGATTCATATCAAGCTAGATGGGGATTCTCTTTTTTCCACTTCCCATTCATGATTTCCTCTTAGATTTTTTGATTTATTTAAATTCCAGAAAGTAATCCTTTGTTAGATGTATTAGTGTCAAAGATTCTTTTTCATGTGGTCTATCTCTTCACTTGATTTTTTTTTTATCTGAAAGAGCTTTTAGGCTTATAGAATCCTAATTCAAAAATGTTGTCCTTAATTCATTCATGACCGTGTACACATACTCAAATATGGATTTCTCTTTTTTGTATTTAATTCTTTTCATAGTGTATTTTGATCATATTTATTTCCCTCCCTGAGTTACTTCCAGAGTAACATACAGCAAGAGTCAGTAACATCATTTGATTTTGGAAAATGACATTTAATTCGGTATTTGTCATTTCACCATCCGTAGCAGAGTTAAAGTGAAAAAGAGAATACATGTATATATACATGTATATATACATGAATATATCTATGTATATATATATTTCCAAAGTACTATCTAGGAAGACAATTAATAAAATGGTATTTACCCTAGCATCTGTCACTTTGCTCATATGCTTTTTTATTTATTCATTTTCTGATGTTTTCATTTTGTCATTTTAGTTGTAAATATAAATACAAGAAGTAATAATCTTGAATTAATTTGTGATATTTGTGATTAATTTGTGATATTTTCTTCATAAATATTTTTAAATTTATTTATTTACTTATTTTACCTTCCTCTCACATTGGTGTATAGGTGTGTTAGTTATTAGAAATATGTTTGAAAATGGTTTTGTTATATGAAGCAAAATTGAATTTTTCATTTTGTTTTGATTTTAATCTAGATACCAAAGCTATGATATTTGTCTTGATAGTCAGGTGTGCAATCTTGCAGCTTCTTACACATTTGTACCTCAAGAAGATGCTGTCTCAGTCTCCTAAACACTGACAACACAGAGGTTCATCATTCCATTCAGAAAACCCGAAAAAACTTGCAAGTCCCATATTGTCCACATATATTCCTCAATAAATTTATTTTCATATTTATGTGGAGTGGTAAATTTGCACTCTGATAACAAGACACATGTTTTCCATGATATATAATACTGGATAATTTAGACCATAAGCCAAAAAAATGTCTGTTCTGTTATTACTGGTCTTTAGGAACCTACAGGTCCTCTCAGTTCTAAAATGTAATTCAATATTTTGTTTTAGGAAAATGAAAATATTTTTGCTTATGCATTCCTAACAGATTGTATGTAAATGTATTGAAAACACCGTTTTCTTCTAAAATTGCCCTTGTCTTCTCTTACTAAACACAGACCTCGTAAAGCTAAAATTAAACATCCCACATTTATGCATGTTTGAAAATCCATGAATAACGTATCAGAGACATGATGTGTAGTGAGTGTTTTCCCACCATGGTCCACCATGAAGGTTTTAAGGTTGAAGATATGGAAGATTACATAAACAACATTGAGAACCCCACCTTCATGATTTACGCCTCACTGAAGCTCCATCTCTTTACCAACACTGGAGAATTAACATTTAGGATACACAGAAGACCACGGTAGATGTTTATCTTACTTGTAGAAGGAAGATTTTCTAACAGTTTCTCCAGAATTCTTAACTCTCGCAAAATAATCATACCAGCTCCTTACATTTTCACTGTCTACACATGCTTTCCTTTTTTTATGATTTTCATGATGTATGAATAAATACACGAATTTTGTCAGTGGAGAGCAAGGGTAAGCAAGTTGTAAGACTTGTTATTCTACTGTTAATCTCTTTATGAAATTTTAATGAACTACAACAGAGCCAATGTATGGTAAATTTAATACAGTGCAAGAGAATCAAACAACATCTGCCCCCAAAATATCCATCACTTTCTCCATATTCTCGGTGGCTTTTGCAAGCTGGTAATAGGAGATATAAATGATTTGACTCTGCCAGTGTCTGGTTGTGCAGCCAGTGTGAAAACAGGGATTATAAAATGTTCCTCTGTCACATACTTTGTTAGTGATTGGAGTGCCTAGTGAAATATGAGATTTTATTCTTAGCACTTTAAGTTAATAACAATAACTGTAAAACTAATATTGTTCTTTCCGGTAATTGCCATCATCCATCATAGTGCCGAGCAATGCAGAACAAATATGTGCCACTTTGTGACAGAGCAGGCTCCTGGGTAAACCTACAATGTTATTACTGAATCTTTTCCACTTAAAACATTATTCAAATAAATTATACAGTAATGAAATCATATATTTAAAGTGAAGCAGAAAACTAAAAGCGCAATAATGTTCCCCTGTTTTACAGCAGTCTTGCCACCGACACTCTGACCTGACATTCTGAATGTAGCAAGTTGTTATAAGCACAGTCAAAATTGTTGCAAAATAGTGGGTAAGAATCAGGCTTCATTAAATTATAGATTCTTAAACAAAACAATATTTGTGGAAGAAAACTGGGCACTGGGAAATAGACTGTTTTACTTAGCACTCTTATTACCAAACCAGAATTGTGTAAATCTTAATTGAATCATAGAAATACAAGCCGAAGCTAGTGGGAATTTTTTCTGCCACTTTACAAAAGACAGATGCAATAATAAGTAAACATGGAAACTGAATAAACAAAAGCAGTCTTTCTTGTGTTAGCATTGATGTTTATGCTACGTGTCTAAGTGAACTTTTTCTCAAATTTAGCTTTATTTTTCTGTTTTCAAACCTCATATGTGCCTCTCAAGTCTTTGTGGTAGTACATTGCTCCTTTTAGTGCTCTGTGTTTGAGTTCTTACTTATAAAGAGCCAAAGACAATTCTAAATTCAGAGAACACGGGTAAGCCCAGCTTGATATTTTTTCTATGCTTGGAAAAAAAAAGTTTTAAAAGGGGATTCCGAGTCTGCCCATAAGACGTTTTCATTGAAATATAAGGTCCACAAGTTCCTGATTGTTTAGATTCTGAGTATCTATATGCTATCCATCCCAGAAACAAAATTCCTTCTGAATTTCATGTTCTCATGGTTAGAATCATTTGAGACCACTATATTAACTGAACAATAGGCAAGACAGCTTGTGATTATGCTGGTGGAAATAATTAAGGAAGAATTTCATTATCTAATATGATCAAAGAAAAATAAGTTTGTAACTGAAGTGATTAGGACAAATCTTGACAATTCTTTTATCATTTTCAAAACAAATGCACCCAGGATAAAAGAACACGGTGACCAAGTGTCTAGTCATCACAGTAATGTCTACCCTAATAGCCCTGTAGCTGAGCCACACTAACCTGTCACAGTAATTGTTAACTGTGGGGGTTATAATCATGGATTATAGGCTGAAAAACCTGAAACTAAGAGAGTCATGGCAGAAACAGGAGTTTTAGGTTTTTAATTTGTTTTTATATGTTTATGTTTTTATTGGTATTTCTTTTCTATTTAGAAAGTGTACCAACAGAATGTCTAGAGAATACTATGCATAAATATAAAATTATGTTCAGGTCAAATAGTACAAGTGTGGGTGTGTTTTCCAGATCACTCATATTGAAGACCAAAATTCTATACTTCCTGTGGCCAAAGGAACTATTCGTCATTTGGACATAACACTAAGAAATTCTGAGGTCATAAGGAACTGTAACTAGTCAATGTTTGGATGTATCAGTCGTCGCCCAGCAGTCAATGATGCGTCTATAAGTGAAGCACAAAAGAGTTCCCACTCTTCCTCACTCTTATATGAAAGGAAACAGAGAAGCTCATGTAATGATAACTAAGAACCAGTGCTTGGAAAAGCTTCATTGTTCCGCTTGTGGCTTTAAACCACCCTGTGGTTCTCATATCCTCTCAACACTTTGCTTATTAATATATTTTCCATTAAATATTTGCTGTACATATTTACTGTAATTCCAAAGCAGTGAGTTAACTGGAATAATGTTGCTGAAAGCGAATCATTTTGTCTGAAAGAGATCAAAGTCAAACTGTGGATATTCAAAACCCAGTTCTTTTACAATGAGTGTAATTATTCAAGTTACTTAATCTTTCTGTTCTTATTTGTCTCTAGTATATGGATAAGATCTCATTAAAGAAACATATAATTATAAAATGCACATAACAGAATTTAAAGCAAAGCTTAAAAAGTTAAGTTCTAATAAAATTATAGCTATGGATGAATTTATATTTTATAAATAATATGCTACTCTGAAATACTGTAACAAATTATTTTCCACATAATTTTTAGTAATATTTTAATAAAGAAAATAAAAACTGCAACAAAAATAAATAACCTAGATATGTGCAGACATATATACACATATACATGAAGATTCATATGAATTATATCAATCTACAAATCATATAAGGCTTAATTCACTTCAGCATAAAGAGAAAATCAACTAAAATATCGCCATCTATAATTTATAAAGAACAATCCTACCGTTATTTAAGTTTGAAAACACACTAAAAGAATAATATGCTAATATAATGTCAGTTCTCTCAAACTTTTTATTTTGTTATAATTAATTTAATAAAGGCAAACAAAATGAAATATTTATCTAAATATCTACATTTCATCTATGAAATCATACGCCATAATATTCTCTAAGACTATACTTGAAATCAGTTTGCCTATTTACCCAATACTTTGTGTGCAACAATTATAATCTTTTCTAGTCTCTCATCCTGTAACTATAGAGGATGTTCATTAGTCACAAACCTTGCAATTTAGTAATAACCGTAAGCATCAATATGATGGCAGAAATATACATAAATGTAATTGGAATCATTAAGATGGTCTGTAATAGAAAAATGGCAAAGGAAGATGCAATTAAAAAGATATTTGGTGAAGACCTATTGGAGATGATGATATTTAAACTGAGATTTTCAGGATGAAATGAAGCTGAGCGTGTGAAGGTCCCAAGAAGATGCACTCTTGGCAGCTAAATGAGCATGAAAGGGCACCGAGGCAGACAGTCCTCAGTTTTAGGAACTGGCTGGAGGGCATTCTGCCAAAAGCAGAAATTATAATTCAAGCTCCTATCGAGGCCAGTCAGTAAGTAATAAAGTTCAGTATAATGGGGTTGCTGCTTTTAGTTATATTATTTTCAACGACATATACTTTGTTTGCATATTAATGGAATCATAATTATATTCTCCCCACAGGGACACTCTGTGATTGCATATTAAACACACAGGAATATTTTTCATTTACAAGAATAAATATGCTCTGCCCTATTCTTTTGTAAAGCAGGCTTGTCCCTTGAGTGTGTCTTTTCTTTTTCCTCCTCACCTTAGCAATACTGAAAACAACAGAGAAAACTAAGTAATAAATGAGTAGTGACAGCGGAATTAACTATCAAAACAAAAATAGGATGTGAGTTCTCTGATGACTTTGCGGTGCAAATCTCATATGAAGGCTGGAGTCACTACCTATCCCAAGTGATGGGTCCCTGAACAAAAAAGGCTATGATTGGTTAGAGGTTATGATATCTATGTATGAGATGAAATTTTGATATTTACCTGCAATCTCCTTAGTTTTCAATGAAGGCACACAACTTTCTTAAAAGGAAAGACTAGTTTATGTTAAGAGCAAAGTTTCTAGTCCAGAACTCTATAGAGAGAGTAAGATAAGTTTCCATATTTTTATACTGATACTTCAATAGTGTGCATTGCATAATAGGAGTAGAATCTCAATTTAGACAAATTGTTTTTGCTAATAGATTGGAGACAGGTGTGCTATTTTAGTAGTTTCAAAGCCTCCACCTGCATCCTCACACACTTTTAGCTGACCCTTAAGTTGGAAGGAGACATTTTCCCATAATATATAAGTATACAAGCACAATAGAAAATATCAAGAGGGGCAATAGAAAGAAGAGCTCCTATTTGTCAGACACATAGAAGAGTGCATAAATACCCCAAGTGTCTCTTAAAATTCACACGCTGCAAATTATCCAATTATGGATGAAAGGATTTTAAGTAATGGGAAGGTTTATTTAAAATAATTTTTTAGACACATGTGAGAGCTACATTGTATGTATACATATGTATATATATACACATATATGATATGAATGTGGCAAGAGAGAATCCACTTTACATAAAGTTCAATAATAATCCACTATTCAATACTTAGGAGAAGAACACTATGAGTCACATTGTTATTTGGGAAGATTAATTAGGCCTGCAACATAACTCGGTGTGTTAAGCTGCTTAATGCCAAGAATGAGTTCCTATTAAAGGTCCACATGGTTAAAGAAAGTTCTCCCTCAAGTTGACATTGAGTATTAATACTGTGATATGCATGTACTTTCAGAAACACACACACAAATTCAATGTATATTGTAAATTTAAAAAGTAAAAAATCTTTATGTAACTTAATTGCAAAAAGTACTACAGAGGTAAACTTTTGAGGACATATAGAAAAGATGTCTAGACATGGTACAGCAATCTGCCTGACAGACTATCAATGCAGGTGGAGAAAGTGTATTGATTTGTGATAGTACCATGATGAGGATTTATGTATGTTTTTGATGAACAAAATATGAAATTGAAATGAACGAGAAGAGTTTCGTGGTTAGGAACTCAAAATGCTTTAAAGATATTTGAGCCCATTAGCTTTGATTTTTGTCTTTTTCTAACTTCAGGGACGGGAGATTAAGCCCAGGTCTTTGTGTGTCTGTGCAGGTTTTTTTCCAGGGAATTAAATTACCAAATATTCTTATAACTTATTTAAGGTTAGAAGGAGGTAAATATATATGGGAAAAACCAAAGTGTTATTTGTTATATTTCAGAAGTTTAATAAATACTTGGGAACTTGCTTAAATACTGAGTATGTAATTTGGAGACTCAGAAGAGAGTTTTCTGTCACATATAATGTTTGGGGATAGTTACCTTTGGGGTGGCATTTAACTAATGTTTATAAATAAAACCACAGCATTTCTGATACATAATAAAAAGAAATAGAAGCTTAAAATAATTATCTTTTAAAAGGTAGGAAGAGATTTTAAAAGCAAAACATTTGGATTTTTTTCAAGAGCATAAGGAAATGCTATAAACAGCCAATATTAGAGTCTAAATAGGATGGGATTAGTACTTTATAGAATGAAGATAATCATGAAAATAATAGGGAGAATGTGAGGGTAATACAGACATACATAAAGAGTGATTCATGCCGGGTGGTGGTGGTGCATGCCTTTAATCCCAGCACTCGGGAGGCAGAGGCAGGCGGATCTCTGGGAGTTCGAGGCCAGCCTGGTCTACAAGAGCTAGTGCCAGGATAGGAACCAAAGCTACAGAGAAACCCTGTCTCGAAAAACCAATTCACTATCTAAAGTATTTATTCAAAAACAGTTTTCTCTACATGAGATAAGTAGTATTGGTACAAATTTGGCTCTTATTGAATACTTGTGAGTAGTCTCTAATGTGTTGAAAATAATCAAATGAACAAAATGTGCAAGTAAAGCAATACCATAAAGTCTTAATGGAGGAAAGTCGAGAACATTATAATAATTAAATTATAGAACTATATTATGATTATTATATCTGATTGCAAGTTTGCCAAAGAAATTTGAAGATAAATTTGAGACTTACAGTATTCAATGTATGCATTTTTTTCTCTTTCTCTCTCTTTGGCTATTAATTGGGAAGATCCATGTAATTATGTATCATTTTTGATATTTTATAGAAACTATCTGAAATGTCAATGGGTTTGTGAGAAAGATAGCTTTGTTATTGAACATTTTTAATATATCTATTTTTATAAGCTTGTGGGAGTACCCAGCCAATATCTTGTTTGATTTGAGATGCACTCTACCAGATGAAACCCATACTTGACAGTGTTTTGGTAACTAAGAACCAGAGGCTAGATAGCCAAGAGACCAAAAGTAGAACAAATTACGACTGGTGTAAAAATACATAGCAATAAAATAGTTCCTAATGGTGCTATAGTCATAGATCAGGGCTCTGCACATCCGTCATCGCAAAAGCTTCCTTCTGCAGCATGTGTTGTGTGAAGACACATTGACAGAAGAACCTCCCACAACAAGCATGGATGGCAAAACAGAGACAAACTGCTAGACAATATGCATAGAGTGAGAGTCTTGGAATATCTATCTGTAAATGACATTTCTCTATCCAATCATTCCCCACAGGGCTTAGGGAACGCAAGACAGAGACTGTGGAAAGAGAGGAGATGGAGGTCACCAAGAAAGCAAGGCCTTCTACAACAACATAATCAAAACTCATATGAATTCACAGAGACTGAGGCAGTATTCACAGGGCCTGCATATGTCTATACTACACCTTTTCTTACAAGGGTGTTGGAGGAAAAGGAAGACGATTGATGAGCTGGTGTGGGAAGAGGAATGATCCTGTCACTAGGAAATGGTTCTTGAGATGACATGGGGAGATTTCCGTATTTCTGAGTTCTCACTTTTATGGGGTAATCATGAAAATATGGTTTCAACATTATCTTAGAAGCTGTAATAACCACATTTGTAAGTCATAGCATCGGGCAATTCATAACAGAACTTAGAATATATATTAAAGCAATCAAAATGAGAAGTTTTCATTGTGATTTTATAACTTTCAGTTTCTTTCCTCATTAAATCCAAGTTTGGATATTATTTCCTACCAAAATCATATAATGAAGCTCTCAAGGAACAATAAAATTATATATGATTATTCAAATATTCAAAAAGAAAGTAAAAAAAAAATAATAAATTAATAAACAACAAATTATTGCTAAGGTATGGGGAAAGATAACACTCATTCTGTCGTTCTGGGAGTGTCAAATAGTACAGCCAGTATGGGAATAACTTTGGCCATTCCTCAAGAGGCTAGAAATAGTGCATCATATGAGTCAGGTATCTCACTTCTGGGCACGTACCCAAGAAGATTACATCCTACTACAGAGATACTTGCTCGTTCTTGTTTATTTCTACTCTGTTCACTATAGTTACCAAATTGAGTCAGTCTAGAAGCCCTATGATTGATAATTTGGATAATGGAAATGTACAGATAACAGCAAAATTTTGTTACATTTAAACTGATGGAACTACAAAAAAAAAGTTACACTGAATAAGGTAACTTAGGTAGAGAGGAAAAAGTCACATACTCTAGATGTGGAGCCTAACTTTAACATTTTAATTTTACATATTTAATTTAGAAAATTTAGAATACCTCTGGGAATCAGGAAATCAGAACAAGGACAGTGGGACATAGAAAATACCATACTGGAATGCCAGATAGTAGAATATAGGTAAAAGAAAATTCAAATGGGGAATGCCAGAGGCTTATGGGTTTAATTAAACAACAAAAAAAAAGGATATGGG
>NW_026067988.1:4001562-4018637 GCF_014885135.2 Alexandromys fortis
AGGGAAGAGGAGTGGGGGAGGGGGAGAAGGATGGGAGGAGGGGGAGGGAAATGGGAGGCTGGGAGGAGGCCGAAACTTTTTTTTTCCTTTTCTTAATAAAAAAATAAAAATTAAAAAAAAGAAAGCCACATGCTAATATACTATCTTATATCTACACTAAATTGTGTAAACACCAATATCGATGGAAGGTTCTTTGGTTAGCCAGATAACACTAGTGCTGAAGTAGTGTGTTACTTGCAGTTTAAAGACTGAGCTATCTTCATTGGAATTGTTGATCAGGAAAACCCTGAAGGATACCTCAAAAATGTAGAATCTCGTAAACCTCCTTGGTGATGCACTTGAGTATAATGACCCAGGAGTCCACGGGGATGATCCCAGTTAGGACCCTGGGCAGTGGAGGAAAGGGTGCGTGAACTGGCCTTGCCCCGTAGTCAGAATGATGACTATCTTGATATCACCATAGAACCTTTGTCTTGTGATGGATGAAGACAGAGACAGAGACCCACATCGGAGCACTGGACTGATCTCCCAAGGTCCAGTTGAAGAGAAGGAGGGAGAATAAGAGCAAGGAAGTCAAGACCCCAAGGGGTTGGTTCACCTACTGAGACTGTGTCTGAGCTAATGGGAGCTCACCAACTTAAGCTGGACTTTGAATGTACAAGCACGAGATCAAAGTGGACCCTCTGAATGTGGTTGACACTTGGGGCAGACGGTGGGGCCAATGGTAATGGCACTGGGATTTGTCTCAATTGCATGTACTGGATTTTGGGCATCTTATTCTCTTCGGATGCATATCTTCCTAAGCCTGGATGTAGGGGGAAGGGCCTTGGACTTTCCATAAGGCAGGGTGCCTTGCCCTCTCTTAGGACTGGAGAAGGTAGGAGGAGGGTGTGTGGAGTCGCCGGAGGGAAGTGGGAGGAGGGGAGGTAGTGGGAATTTTGATTGATATTATTTATAAAGTAATAATAAAAATAGTTGATTTGAAGAAAAAAACTTGATATCTATATAGGTTAAAAAATGACAAGATTCTTTTGCTGAAGATATTGCGTCACACATGTAGGCTGAAAACATGGAAAAATAAAGCGAAAAGTTAATTGTAATCAGTGCCTGCTACTGTAAACCCAGTAAAAACCTATGTTAGGGGAAGCCAAGGGCCAAAATAGCATCGAACATCCTTGGAAATATCTAGGTTTACTTTCGTATGAAATATTATATTCTCTGCTTCTAGCAGAGAAGTCTCTCTTTCAGCAGATTACAATGAATGCAGAGATCCGTGACTGCTCAAGATGCTAAAAATGAGTGACAGGTGAGACTTCTTTCTAAACAAGACATCTTACACTGCCTTTGACATGTAATAAATATTGTAGTAAAGGGGTCAGAAATGGTGTAAGAGCCAGAGGACTACGGTCTTATACCATAGGATGGGACATAGATATGGTAATCATGAACTTATATCATCTGTGGTTACTGGCACTGGGACAAATGTCAGTTATGGACCTATGAGGAACTTGTGCTACATTCTCTAAAATATGGACTGCTGACTTATTTTTAAAGGAAGGATCACTGTCTTGAATTGTATACCCAATACTAAATCCACCAGAGTCAACGGTTATATGTAAGTCCATGGTCACAGAGATAGCATGCTAAGCACTGGGCTTCAAATCAAAAGTGACATTTCTTGATCGTGGTTCATAATCATTCTGAATAGTGTTGGAGACAGATTAAATGGGTAAAAAAGTAACGAGAACAGATTTTATACATGTATGGATTCATTTAAAAACAAATTAAGCCTGATTTCAATTGGGTCAAAGTACACTGTGGTTTTATAAAAATTTCTAAAAATTTTCAGAATTGCTGTAGATCTATAATGTTTTATAGTCATTCTGATGTGCACTTTTAAAGTCCCAATTGCACATAATTTGTGCAAGAGTCCAATACTACCATGAGAAAACAACTAATCTCTTATGATTTAAGAAAATACAAGCAATATGTAATAATCCATAATAAGGTGAACTTTTAAAACCTTCCACAATGAGAGTAATTTTGCCAGTATTCTAAAATGGTACATTTAATTAAATTAATAGGCAATGCAACCTAAAAATACACATGAATAAAACTGCCACCTACATTGAGTATATATGGTATGTACTCACACAAACACATACACAGTGGTGACAACTATTTATGCCCATTGTTTTCCAGTTCTGTTTCTTTTCTTTTAAACAAGGTGATTCATCATCTTAATTCTAAACAATACCTGAATTGACAAAATGTACAATATCTAAAAGCAGAGATATCCTTATTTCTGGCAATGCCTTTTTCTAGCTAAACAGGAAAGACAACATAAAATCCTCCAGGTCTTGGGGTTGACAGGTTCATTTAGATGTGTTTCAGTGTGAGGAAGAGGGATTATTATTTGTTTCTATGAGGGTAAGAATGTCATTTAACTAGGTCAGTAAACAGGAAACTTTATGTGAGCTACTCAATGATCAAACTTTAGTAGGTTTGAAAAAAAAAAAAGTTCTCCTAAGCTTTACTGAGACTGAAGAGTAAGTAGATCGATCAGCAAGGCAGCTGAAAAGAATCAATTGGCTATGTCATAGTTCGGCTGGCAGTTGCATGGAAAAAGATAAGCAATAAGGGCATTTGTTTCACTGAGAAGCGTGGTGCCTTAATTCTTGTACGGAGTGACATTTTGTTGAATTCCTTTCATTTTTCAATTTTTGTTGAGAACACCAGTTCCATCACATACAAAAATGAAAGGACACTGAATCAAAATTTTTATGAGCATGAGCAATAAAGCATATTATTTTTTTAAAACTTATTCAATGTAGACCTTGGCATTGCTACATGTCACCAATTAAATACTCAGTGATTACAAATAGGAGAAAGGGCTTATTTTGTTAACAGCCGAAAAATAACTAAGGTATATATATATGTCAGCTTGCAAACAAGTGTATGATTAAGTTTAAATTCAGCTATAAATCTATAGTCTTGAAGCAGAAAAGCAATTAGCTTGGAAAAGTGTAAAGAAAACAGTCACTCCCCCACACCTTTCTTATTCTTTCTAAAATATCACAGCTACTCTTGCTGAGCCACACGGCAAAGCTCACACTTTTGTTCCATTTTGTATTAGATAAAGTATGAATGAAATTTAAACACATCAATTTTTGTCTTTCATAAATATAAGTACAGGGGCATAGCACTTTTGCTCTCTTGGAATCATTTGCTTGTCTTTTTTCACATTGTCGTCTTTGGGGTCAGTTCAAAAAACTATTCTGTGGTGAGATAATTCCCTACCCATCGTCAATAAAAATCTTTGATGCTCAAAGGTTTGTTTCACTGTCATTGTATTCATTACAGGCAATATGTTCTATGAAGACCATAGTAGCGGGTACCAGGAATATACTCTTAAGGAAAGAAATGCTAAAGTTGGTTGTGTGTTTGCTATGAGCAAATAATTATAAAATAATGTAAAGACAGTAAAGCTATACTTATTCTTATCAGCATATTGTTAATCAAACAGAAGGCTTTTTGTGTATATAAATTTTAAATTGTTTTGGCTATAAATGCTATTGAGTTATTCAAAATAAATATTGAACTTAGAATTTTGTATAAGCTATGTATATAAAGAATCACTGTACCAGGTGTGTTAATCTCTGAAGATTGTATCTTAATATTACTTTCCAAATATGGATCACAGTAAATGTTCCATGAGTTATACTGAACCTTTATTTCTTTTTCTTGTTGTTTATTTCTGAGATAATTTAATGACATTTCTTCCTTCTCTTTTCTCCCTCCAGAACCTCTTATAGCTCCTCATTTTCCTTCAAATTCATGGTTTCCTCCCTCATCACTTGTTATTGCATTCATATATGTCTTTGTATTTACATACATATTCCAAATTTTTTTAATTATTTATTCTAGATATCAGACATTGAAATGCAAATTCACAACTTACACAGATCTGCTAATTTTATTCATTATATAGTCAACAATATCAATGAATGATAAAGCAGAGTATATTTAAGAAAGTTGAGAAAAGTTGAATTTCAACAACTTTTAAAAATTAATCCTGAGTGGTCAGCACAGGAACATAAAATAATAAAATGCTGAAAAGGTGCTTAATTACCAGCTGCATTTGGGATCATCTGTCTTTTGGATGAGGTTTCCAATCAACATTTATTGCCGTATTCAGTTCCAAAATGAGAGGAACGCAGAATGCGCATTTGGCAAAAGCAAATCATTAACAAATCTTCTAATTGCTTCCTAAGAATGCCTTATTAAAGAGGAAATGTATAACCTCTAGTATTTTATAATTGTTGTTTGACAGATCCATTGACATAATGAATCATAGTTATTTTCAGCCCTCTTCCCACTTTCATTCTCCTTCCTCTCTCCCAAAACCCTTCTTCCCAAATTCCCTTCCTCCGTATGGTACCTTTTTTTTTTTTTTTTGTATATTAGTTATTACATTTAATTAGAATTTCTTGCAAAGGAGGGGGATAATTAAGTTGAGAGAGTACAACACACCCATCATTGCACTGCTCAGTACAGTATCCTTCCCACAAAAATCTTTAAATGTCTCATTTTACCCTGGTTCATTCAATGATAAAATACCCTGTACAGATCACTGCTGCTACAGTGAGTTAAGTACTGAAAAGGGTTTGTCATGCCTAGAAGACAGCTGTCTGGTGCCTATCTCCCAAACGCTGCTGCATTTGTTCTTTCTGTGACTTCCACATTGTCATCTGAGTCTTGGAAAGGTATCTTTGGTAAGAAATTATCAAAATAATCCACAATTTTTATGCATAAAGAAACTCCCTTATCACTGTTCTACTTGTGTTAATGGAACTTCAGGTCAACATAAACTTTCAGATATGTGGACATAAAAGTGCTTTCTACAAATGGTTTTGTATTGTTAGTAATTAATATATATATAATAACAATGTACATCATCCCTTTTTTCTAAACTAAAAACATCATTCTATACTTTCACATGAAGTCAAAATAAGTCCATGCTTCTTAATTTATTTCAAATTATTTATTTCTGTAATTGGCTGTTTTGTCTACAACTTTACCTTACAGATATCTCACTCATGTTTTTACTTACATTTTCATAGAAAAAGTGGAATATATGATAAAATAAATATTGTCAAATATTTGTCAAAATATACCATTGTTACTTGTTTCTATGAAATAAAAAAATCCACATGGATTTTATATACTTCCATTTTTATTCATGTATAGAATACATGTGTTATATGTATAATATTTGTACTACAACTATAAAATCAAAATTTATATATAAATTGTGAGAACAGCTAAATCAAGAAAATAGAAACATTTTGAAATACATTTTCTGATTTTACTTATGTGGAGAACCTTTAAGTGAATAGTGAATTTAAAAATTTAACTATTGTTCAGTAATCTGATTCATATTTACTTTTACTAGAATTGCATTTATTTAATCTTTTTTCAGATTAAAATGTTATGTGATAATTTCATCATGGTTGTTCATACCTCTAATAAGAATAGTCAGAGGTCTGCCTAGACAAAGTAGGAACTCATAGTCAGCCTGGGGTATATCACAAGATGATGGATAAACACAAACAGTCAATCCATCAATCAAACAAACAAACAACAAAATCTAACTAAATTCTGTAAAGTGTTAAATATAAAAAAAGTGATTCCAAACTCGAGTACAATATTGAATAGACATGGAGAGAGGGGACAACCTTGTCTTGTACCTGACTTCAGTAGGATCATTTTGAATTTCTCTCCATTTAGTTTGATGTGGCTGTTAGCTTGCTGTATATTGCCATTATTAAGTTTAGGTATGTTTTATGTATTCCTGCTCTCTCCAAGACCATTATAATGGAGGGATGTTGTATTTTGTAGAAGGCCTTTTTCAGCATCTAATGAGATAATTATGTGTTTTTCAGTTTGTTTATATGGTGGATTACATTGACAGATTTCCATGTGTTTAACCATCCCTGCATCTCTGGGATGAAGCTGACTTGATGATGGTGGATGATTTTTCTGATGTGTTCCTGGATCCAGTTTGCCAGTATTTTATTGAGTATTTTTACATCAATGTTCATAAAGGAGATTGGTCATTAATTCTCTTCCATAGTAATGTCTTTGTGTAGTTTGGGTATCAGGTTAATTGTATGCTCATAAAAAGTGTTTGATGATGTTCCTTCTGTTTCTGTTGTGAAGAATAATTTGAGAAGTATTGGTATTGCTTCTTTTTTGAAAATTATGTAGAATTCTGCACTGAGTTGGACTTCTTCTTTCTTATATTCCTATTATTTTTAGGTTTGGTCTTTTCATGTTGTCCCATATTTCCTGGATATTTTGTGTTATGCCTTTGTTAGATTTATTTTTTTTTTTGCCTATTGAGTCTATTTCATTTATAGTATCTTCAGCACTTGAGATTCTCTCTTTCATCTCTTGTGTTCTGCTGTTTATGTTTGCATTTTTGGTTTCTGATCATTTTCTCATAATTTCCATTTCTATAATTCCCTTGGTTTGTGTTTTCTTATTGTCTCTATTTTGGTTTTCAAGTCTCTAATCTTTTCTTTCATCTGTTTACTGCTTTTTTTTTTGGTTTTCTTTAAGGGATTTGTTGATTTCTTCCAATTTTTGTTTGTCTTTTCTTCCATTTCTTTGAGGCAATTTTTTATTTCCTATTTAATGGCCTGAAACATTCTCCTAAAGTTATTTTAGATCATTTTATTCTATTTTACCTATATTTGGTTGTTCAAGACTTGCTGTTCCAGGGCCACTACTTTTGTTGGTGTCATGATGCTCTTTGTGGTGTTGAGTGTTTTCTTACCTTATCTACCCATTTTTCCTCTGATTGGTGTAGTTGGAGCTGAGTCTCTGGTGATCAATCTATCAGATGCCAGTGGATCTAACGTTCAGATGGTTATTCCTCATGGTATAGTTTGGGCCACAGTTCTAGTCACAATGGATATTACTTGGTGTTCCCAGAGGTCATTCAGCACTCCAAGGGTTTCTCTGCAATCCAGGGTGTCATTCTGCCTTGTTCATTCACATGGAGATTGTGTAACGGCGTAAACGAATGCAGACAGATTGTAAAAATATATACAGCTTTAATGGAGAAATAGACTTACAGAACCACCGTTCCAGCGGAGACCAGGAAAGCAGAAGCCAGTTCTGCAAGCAGCTCCCAGATTTATAGGTATACATTAGCTCGAGGCGAACATGCCCCCTAAGGGGCGGGACTTATCCCTACAAGATTGCTTGCTTGGGACTGCTCCTGTTTAAGTGGCTGTCTTGGACCTGCACCAGCAGAGGTCACTGGCTCAGACCTGGTCCATCAGAAGTTTCTGGCTTGAGACCGCTACTATGGAGGTCCTTGGTTAGGACGCAGTCCCACAAAAGTCTCTAACATGGTCTTTCTCTCTTGGAGGTCCCTAACTCATTGCTGGTACTGCAGAGGTCTCTGGCTCAGGCCTACTCCCTTGTGATCCTTTGGAGATCACTTCCTTGGGCTTGCTCTGACTGAGGTTGCTGGCTCAGGCCTATATGAATATTTTGATTTTTGCATGTTTTCAATAATGTACCACAAAAATTTGTGAAGACAAATTAAAATACTATATTTATATCCTAAAATTAATATTTTAAAATCATGTTTATTGTCAGAATGTATTGGATCATAAAATTTGATTACCATAAATAAGTAGGCTAATTTATATTGTATGATATTTCAGCATTGATTCTAAAAAAGATCTTAGCAATACTATATCTGCAGTATTTCAATGCAAAACAGTGAGGTATTCAACTTTGTATATTGTCAGAAAAATGCTATATAAATTCTTTAGGCCTATGCCATTGAGAAAATATTAAAATGTGAAATAAAGGTTATGTCTGTGACAAATAGGGGCACTGAACATTGATAGCCATTTGGGTATAATATTGTTAAATGAAGCCCCATTACCGCTGTAATAGCTGACTGTCTAATAAGCTGGAATATTTCATCAGGAATATTATAACAAGATGTGCTTTGAAGTGTCTGTTGGAAAACAATAGCTTGATATAGCTCATTTAAGGTTCAGTGTGATCACTCTCATTTTCCTCCCTCATATTGTTTTTTTTTTCTTTCTGCAAGGATAACAATGAATATTAAATGTGAGGTCCTTAGTGGTCTGTGACATTGTGCCTTAGTCAGAGTTTGGAATAGTGCCCAAAGGAAACATGTTTAACTGCAAGACACCATGATGAGAAAAGAGGCAAATGAAACCGGGAAGTAAGTTCAAATACAGTATGCAAATACAAAGCCTACTAATTCAGTGACATTTCAGAATCTCTTAAGCTTTTGTCATTAAAGAACTAGGTACCTTGTGCTTATTATTTTAGTGTTCATTTCCAAGGCTTATGTTAATATAAAGTCTATCAATGGAATGCATCATTATATTTAAATTACAGACAGACCTTTAACATAAAAGTGTATCGCCTACTTTTATAAATATGACTGTGTATTCATACTTATAAATTATACTAAACAGTAGCCAGTAAGTTTAAGTATTTTCCCTTTGAAATTTATATATTACAAGTTCATGCTATTCTACTGAAATTTTAAGAGGTTTTCTTTTTTGGTGTGTTTTATCATTCCCCAAAGTGCACTGAAGATGTTTGTTTGAGATTAATAATACTCCCTTCTTTTTCTACACTGCTTTAAAATTTGCATGTGTGAAATCTTCATGGTTTGTTGATTCATTCCTGAGAGAAAACTAGGCCTTCATAAATGGTCCAAATTACTCACTTCTCACTAAGATAACCAGCTTTAGTTCTCTTCTTATATTACTATTTGTAAGTACTAATTTTGTTTCAGTCAGCCCTATCAGTAACAATTACTGAAGAAATGAAAAAAGGTATAAAAACCTTGCTTTGTTTTTGGTTTGGTCTAGTATCTGACAATGTAATCCAGGCTGAACCAGAATCACCATCTGCAGTCTCTCAGTTTCTACAATCTGGGATAACAATGTTCTTCCACTTCTCTGGCCTTCATCCATTATAATTATTTGTTTACTTCTAGAAATAACAAGGACAATGAGAGAAATAGCATCCTGATTATTCTGTAAGGACAGGTAGAGAGGAATTGAGGTTTATAAAAACAATATATGATGATGAGGCACATTAAAAATTTAACATTAAAGCTTCATGAAGAAGTTGTTCTTACCTAAAAAATGAAGAGCATCAAAGAGGTGAAGTCTCAATGGTGAATCTGAATAGAAGTGTCACAGAGGAGAGAACTCCTAAGACAAATATTTTATAGTAGGAGAACATGGAATACTTGAGTTCCTAAAAGGGAAGAGAGTGTATTGGGTAAGAGCCCACGAATTAGTCTTCCACAAGGTTCAGATGATGCTACAGAAAAATATGAATGTGTTCTTTGTATTTGATGTTTTAGTTTTATTCTTAATTCTTTTTTTTTTCCTGATAGAATTGAAAGGAATCATGGCTTGCATTTATTTGTAAGCTAATGTAAAGAAGCTTATAAATACTTAGGGAGTACCTATGGAAATATTCTTGGAAACTTTTCTAGGAAACAGGTAAAGAAGAGGCTCTGAAGAGCAGATAGAGGACATGGCTTTAGGTAGGAAAAAATATTCCTTCTTACAACAGCAGGTTGACAGCAGGTGGTTTCATTTCTGCTCTACTGTGATGGTGGTGGGCTCACGGCCTAATGGCTGGAGAACCTGGCTGACTGATTCTGAGATAATATCAGCCCAACCTTGGAAATTTCTGCTCATCATATCTGGTCATTGTTAGATAAAGAGATCATTGTTTTAAAACTTGTTTATAAATTTTGTAGGAGATATCATTCTCATTTCCATATACAATGTATCTTCAATGTATCTTTTTTACTTAAATTTTTAATTATGACTGCCCATTCTCTCTCTCTCTCTCTCTCTCTCTCTCTCTCTCTATATATATATATATATATATATATATATATATATATGTGTGTGTGTGTATACATATATATGAAACTCTCTCGTTACTTTATATAAAAAACTCTCCTCTTAATTTTATATATAAACTCAAACTAGAAGAAAGAACCTGTTTGTCACACACACACAATCACACACACACATACACACATGCAAACAAAAAACCACATTATCCATTAAATAAAAAAAATTTCAGTCACAACACCTCTTCCCTGGTGTTATTCATCATGAGATAATCAAGAGTGACTCATTATTGTCAACTTTTTTTTATACTAAGGTAATATAACTTTAGTAAGGGATTGTCACTGAAATATAATTTTGCTTGAAATATATATATGGAAATAGACTTACTTGTATATATTAATAGTTCTAGGTATTGTCAGTGATTAGAACTAAGGGAGTTATGAACAACTAATTTAAAACATTTTCAGGTTTAAAAGCTTTAATAATTGTAGATGTTGAAAATATTGTTCATTTAATAATGAATATTAATAATATAATAATATTAAGATAAGATTCAAAATAGAAACCAAATATTTGTTTCTTAAAAATGAAAGTGACTTTAATGACACACTACTGTATAGGAGAAAATTTTTCTACATTTTAAACTTTCTACATTTAGCTTGCTTTAGTTCTATCTCCATTAAAAAGAAATCTTACAGCTTTGGCCATGTTAGCAATGCAATACATTCTTTTTGTAATATGTATTTAGAACATTTTTAGAAATTTTGAATGCCTGAAATACACTATTATATATGAAATATTACACTTAGCTGGAGTTCCACTTGTGACATATAATTTGAGATAGTTAAAATGTCATTTTTATTTACTGGAATTTTAAAAGAATACATTTAAATTAATTTTATTATTTTTTCTTAAATCAAAATCAAAATTTTCTTAAATCAAAAATCATTTAATGAAGAAATTATTAAAGTATTCTCCTAAAATGGATAGCAAGGAGTCCTGATCAAATATTAAATTTGAATGAAAGTTCTTAATATATATTTGATGGGCATTTGCTTACCAGGAATAGTGGTTAATTTGGTGAATTCAGAGATGACTTCAGTATATTACCTAGGTGATCAAAATAATGGTATTATGGTTTTCCTATCATACAAAAAGGGGGCACAAAGATTACCATTAACCATAATTTCAATGAGCTGAACTTGTTTGTGAGACCAAGGCTCCCCTAATCATGAAGATAGAAAGACCCATAGTTTCTAGTGTCTGATTTCTATTCTACAAGATTGATAGCACACATCCAAGACTGATGGAGTGGGTCTTCTATGGGTTCTAACTCTCTGCACGAATAACATGTTAAGTAGTTCCCTTAAGTAAACTTCCAGTTCATAAAGAAATGTGCTGCTCTAGCAAGCAAAATCTATATTATCATTCAAATATCCTTAAAACATTGGAAAGGGTGCTGAAATTTAAAATATATCTTTTAAGTAATAAAATAAAAGAAGTTGACTTGATGAAGTCATACAATTTTCACATGGCTTTGATCAAGCATGACTTTGATTGGAACTGACTTAATACAGTTATTTGGCACATATAATTTCAGAAAAAAAAATTGACCACAAATCATATATTCTTATGGGAGAAAAAAAGAATATAAAAAAAAAACAAAGGCAACAAGATTCTTTGTCTTGTTTCCTTCTTTGCTATATAAAACAGATAAGCTGCCTTTTTCTGGAAATTAGATATAATTAAGAATTTGAAATTCTTTCAGCATACAATAAGACTTAAAAGGCATAATTTGTCTCACCTTCCCTTTTGCCAGCATCTTTCGAAGCTTGAAATGCAAATTTTTTTTAAGGTACTCTGCAGCTAGTTGTGGCCTAGAAGCAAATCTAATCTCTGAGATATAACAGCACATCACGTTTGTGGAGGCTTTGAAATGACTCCTTTCTCAGCTAAAGAAGAAGGAATCTAGTCCCAATTTCACACTCTATCCTGATCTTAAGGTAAGCACATTCTCTGAAGCCTGAGCTATTCATCTCACTGTAATGGAAAACAAACGAAAACTACTGACATTGTTGAACTGAAAAAACTAATTTAAGGATTTATCTTTGGTTGATTTTACTTTTCAATGAATATGAAATAATCATATGAAAGTCACGATTGGATGTGATTTCTAAGTCACTTTGTTAACTTTTACCCTAAATTATTAAATAATATTTGCTAAACACTCTATATTTTGATAGTGATTTATAAAAGAAGTCAGAATGCAATATATGTATTCTTAAATAAATATAATTTATCTCTTTATGTTTTCCTTTTATTCATTACATTCTATAGAAAACATTGTATTGTTCAGTTATTACCATGGCCATTAAAAGGTAATTATAATTTTAAGACAGCTTTCCTAATGTACAAATATACATCCAACTTTATGTATATACTTGCAGCTTTATTAGAACTGAATTGGTGACAAATTCACACAGAAATGTTAGACATATGAAAGCTAGTGAAATTACAACACTCTATCATCTATGTTTTAAAACTTGAATTTAAGCTGCTTTGACATTGCTAGTCAGGCCCATGTTAAAGGCACGCCAAAATTATGAAGTTGTTTCACAAGCCAAATAATGGGTAGTGAGTAAGCTCATCAGTACTAAATTTACTGGAATTGCAATAGGCAACTTCTATTTGTCGAAGAACACTGTTCTTTTTCTGTGTATACGTTCATGAAGAATGCATATATTGACATTTTCCTGTCTTTATTAGAAAGAAGGTTAGACTCAAGATTCATTCAAGTAGTATAAAATTGAGTTGTGGGGGTATGAATGATCAGATATTTAACATGTCTAAAATGAATAACTTTCTAAGACCTCAAAATTTAACCAGTTGTTTAAAATTTCTTTACTATTTTAAGAAAATGTTTAACTAGTCAAAATCAATTTCTCCTGCAACAAATTTTCTGAGGCTTTTATACTTAATGGTCTAATCAAGTGGATGTTGCCAAGAAACCCATAAGGAAAGGCCGAAGCTGGCTTTGAAGATTGATAAATGTTTAGGTCAAGCTATAAAAGATTTGAGGGGAGAAGGAGAAGAATAGACTAATTAGAAGAAGAAGAAAGTCAAATCACATTGCCACAAATTGCTACTTTGCAGTCGAACACTTCAAACAGAGAAACAGTGGTCACAGTTAAAGAAAAAACAAAGGGCTAATTACGTGTTTACCTATTACAAGTCACTGCGTTTTCGTTGCTAGGCTTTGGAAAATTCTTGTGGAATTATATGATAAAGCTTGAATTTTGAAGAAAATATTATTCATAAGTGGAAGGTTATAGTTTTGTGGGATTCCAAAGTAACAGAAGGAAAGCAGGGGCACCTAGTAACACAGAGTATTGATCATTACAATTTCAGGAATTTTGTTGCTGTTATTTTATGTCTTCTTTTGCCTAAAATTAAAAAAAAAAACGTAAAAAATTCTAACAATGGCATTGTTATATAGTGAAAGGAATTCATAAGGATATACATTTGTCCCATTATATAGATCATGATTTAAAAGCAATAGTAGATATAAAGAAAAGAAACTGAAAGTTAGTACACAAGAGAATGGCGAAATGATGAGAGAATCAGAAACAGGACAGTTTTGCATTCAAGGAAATAATCAGGTTTTTCACAGGGAATGTTTCAAGACTTTTATCTCTCAATACTAATATACATATATTTCTGTTGGGACTAATTGAGTCCTGGCCTTCAGCTGCTCTTCCCTGCTAGAGCCTTCTAATTGAAGTTACTAGAAGCTGTGCCTAGCTTAGAGAATCAGAGGATGGGATTTTCACCTGTTGGCCATTGACTGCAGGGTATTTAAGCCTCCATGGTGCTATTAAAGAAGGGCTTTCGGTACCAGAGATTGGAGATACGTGTGTTGGTCTGTCTCTGGGTGTGTTTTCGCAACCTCCAACCTCTTGCCCAAAGCTTGCTAACTGGGTTCCAGCGCAGAGAGCGCAGACAGGGGGCCGCAGTGCCCGGCATATTTCAATTTTCTTTTTTGTTCGTTTTTTTTTTTTTTCAAAAACATTTGCTTTGAAGGCCTGCCTCATGTAATACAGTTTTCCCCACATATTTTGTTATTTAATCCTTGTATCAATTGTGCCTCACCCTTTCGGAGGAATGAATGGGGGGGTCGAGTGGGGGAATAGGTGGGTCTCTGACTGTTTCCATCAGTTGCTAGATGAAGTTTCTAGGTTAAATTTAAGATATTAATCAATCTGACTACAAGGCAGATTGCTAGGCCACTGGACGTTTGCCCTGGCTTTTTTTTGGAACCTATCCTCTTTGGATAGATACCTTATTCAGTCTAGATATAGTAGGGAGGGCCTTTGAGCTTCCCCAAGCAATGTTCCTTACCCTCTCTGAGGAGTAGATGGAAGGTGGTGTGTAGGGGTGTAGGTGGAGGGAATGGGAAGAGGGGAGGGGTGGAAATTGGGATTGGTATGCAAAATGAAAACTGATAGCTTGTTTTCTTTTAAAAAAATAAAAAAAGAAATAAACTAAAAAAATGAAAAATGGGAGATATGAGCACAAAGGTTACTAAATAATAAGATTGCAGGCAGACAAAGCTGCTTCAGTTTTTTCTAAAGGAGATAGTTTTCCTAAACTGAGGTTTCCATGTTTACAGACGAAGAATTCTTACACTTCTGAGCCATCTCCCCAAGCAATATTTTTATCTTAACATGAACCAGAATTTAATATTCACAAAAATTATATTTTAAATGAAGAGGGTTAATAAAAAGAAATAAAAAGTAAATGGATGTGAAGTTCCCATACATTTATAACTAAGGGGTTAAAATCTAGAAGGTATTGTAATAAAAAGCACTATTGAAACTATATTAGATAATAGACCAAAACTCCAATATCAAGTCGTGGAAATTTTAACTTCAGTTTTCCACAGGGAATCTGAGTGACTTGGGTATTATAGATTATTGCAAATCCCTTTGATGGCCTCTCAGTGGCTGGAAATATGTTGATTTTACTGAAGGCACAGTGAACTTTGGACACACGACTTCAAAAGTGATAGCTGGATTATCTGTATAGCGATGTGTGTTCTGTGTTCAGAAAACCACACAATCAACCCTCACATATTTCCAGCTTAACTGAAAGCTTTGTTCCAGTGGTATATAATCATAGTGCCAGAAAGCATAAGATGCTATGGGACAGCATCAAGCAATAGTCCTATCAAGCTGCATGGCACACCATCCCTAATGGAGCAATAGTGGCACTATTTTCAAGGCTGTAAACAACAGCTGTTTAATGGACTGACGGCCCACTCAATAGGAAAGAAATTGTGTCTGATTATAGCACACTAGGAAACTACTACTCCCCTGGGCATTTGAGGTTATGAGTGATATAACAAAACCTATTACTACTTAGACCCTGCAGTTAAAGGCTTATCTTTAAACCCACAGATAAGTGTTGCTCCCAGACCTCATCACAGAAGCTTCTAATTCCAGCAAATGGAAACAATCAAAGCTGAAACTTCTCTGAATGAAAAGGTCAGTGTATCTAGACTAGTACACACTCAATAGCTATATCTACAACCCTAAGCTATATCCACACCCAAAGCTTAAGGAATATCATGAAAAAAAAAGGGTCAGAATTTAGTAACAACCAGAGGACTAAGAGAGGTCTTTTTTTTTTTTTTGAAAAGCATCTCAAAAGATTGATTTTCATGTTAGATCCTTCCTCAGAAGTCCCTCCACCCTTCTTCAAACATCCCCCAGTGTGTGAGGTGTGCCTGCCACCCAGCCTTTCTTCCCTTGTCACTTTTCTTTTCTTTTTAAAGGTAACTAAGAAGTCTTCAGTGAGATTTTGTCTCCTAGAAATAGTAGGAAAGATACATCCTTGTTACCTCAACCATTTGGCTGCCTAAATAACACATAAAGAGTAAAAATGCTGAAAGATATACTAACATTTAAGAATTAAAACTCATCCTACTGCCAAAAAAAGACAACAACAAAAATCTTCTGAAAAAGGACATATTAGATTTTTCCCAGGGATGAATCCCTTAATTGGTTATCCCAAATGATCTGGTAAGCACTGAATTCATATACACTTTAGCAATATATATTAAGGTAAATCAAAAGTTGTATTTGTATAAGTATTGAAAATTACATATGTAACAATTATAATAAAAGAATAAGGAGACCAACTATTTAAGATCATGAGAAAAATATACATGTACAATATAAAAGGTACAAGTATTCTGAAACTGAAATGTCCATGTATATTTATAGATTAAAAAAATGATTTAATCATTTTATAAGACTAATTTTACTTTCCCTTTATATGGTATTTTGTGACATAGTTTTGTAAAGCTCATTCATAAACAATTTGGAGGAGAGAAACAAAAGAGAAATGGAAAAATTATATTTTAATTAATTATATTTTAAAATAATTTTTAAAAACTATGATAGGAGATGAACAGAAATTCTCCATATCTCATAAAATATAATAAAATTTGGAGGAATCCTGTGGTATATATCCTTCAACATTGATTTTCCTCTGTATATTGACACTTTTCAGTAATGCTTTCTAGCTGTGACTCCATAATCAACATGCTTTTGTGAAATAGCCTACCTGTAGATGGGTTAAATCTTGATAAATACCTAATTAATTAGCTAATAAAGTCATCACCTACTCAAGCATGTATATGAGAATTGATTATGTGGCTGTCTGAATGCAAAAACTATCATGGCACAGAAAACAAGAGCAGAAACTCACCAATACCTGTGATTACAAGCCAGTTGTGGAGAAAATCACAGAGTGAGCAGAACCATGATATTCTTGAACATAGCCTGAACCTGTAGCGAGTACATGAGTGGTCATAAAAGAATCAAGAGGCTATGGTGCTTGCATGCTTCTTCCTAGGTTTGTGATTGCGATGTTGGGATAATTCCATGAAAATGTTTGAAACTGAAGGCCAGTGAGATGCCCTCTGTGTGTCAGGAATCCTGAGCACTTCAACTTAAAGAGCCTGCATAGTAGGAAGAGAGTCTATCGCATAGTAGAAAGAGTTGATCTCTAACATTTTTGGTGACTTCCAAATCTACATAGTGACAAAACCACACACACACA
>NW_026067988.1:4019167-4021432 GCF_014885135.2 Alexandromys fortis
AATAATAATAATAATAAAAGAGTTATCTAGGAAATTCTGATTTTTCCTTCTTTTATAAATATGGGATAACATTGATTATGTCATTGTGGGGAGCTCAACAATCATCTAGATTTCTAAGGCACTTTTGGTGGCTATTATTCTATAAATAGTTTTTTTTTCCGCACATAAAAACATTATATATTTGTGTAACTCAGTATAATGAAGGGTACTTACAGTTCTTTCAATCATAAAGCAGTTAAGAGGTAAAATACCAAAGAAAAAACAAAATCTCTTACTTGTGTAGGGCATAGGTAATTTCAGCCTAGAACAATAACTCAACTGACACTTTAAAGAACAATGTAGAAGTCATATCGATTAGAAATGTGATTGTTTTGTGTAACAACCATATTTTTAAAAACTGAATAGTAGGTGCCACTAACTCTATGAGCAGAATGTCCTTCTGAACTTATATTTAGTGGTAATTTGCTATGGTAATAATGCCCAACTTTAAAACCTTTTTTTTTCACATACCAAATATTATTTCCTTTGTTTATATATACTTTACTACATTTCCAATTGTGAGTATCACATGATTGTTACTCAATTTTTTGGTATGACAAAATACCCAAGATTAAAACTTACAACTCAATATTTTTATTTTTTGCCATACCTTCGGAGATTTCAGTGACTGGTTGGAGGGTTCTGTCCTTCCTGGATCACAAGAAGGCAGTGGATCACAGTAGTAAAACATGGCTGAGGAAATGTGGCTTGACTCAGGGCATCCAGGAAGGAGAAAAGAAGGAGAGGAGGCAGGTAATGGAAAGAAAGGATGGAAAGGGGAAGCACAAGTGAGGGGAGAGAAAGGAGGAGTACTAGAGGAAAGGAGAGGAAGAAAGCAGAGGAGAGGGGAAGACCAACTAAACTTTTAAATGGTACAGCCTCCTTTGAGACCTTTCATCAATAATGCCATTTAATTGTGAATCCATGATTGGAACAGCACATTGAATATATTATACACTGTGATCCAATATCCTTTCCAAAATTCTGTTTCTAAAATTTCCCAGTTGGATATAATCATCATTATATGACACTTAGGTGTTTGTGTGGGGGCATTTAAATTACCAAAAATAAAAAAAAATCATGTGATTATTATAAGCCTGCCATTCCTATATATATGTACATAGGTATATACTCTATATATTTATGTTAATATAAATGTATACAGATTAAATTCAAGGTTTATTATGTTTTATCTTGCTATTGATTTAATCCACATTATTTTATTGTAAGGAGTGTTCCTATGTGTTTGGTTTCAAAGCATTTCTTTCAAATCTTTAACATCATAGAACTTTGAAATTTAGTCAAAATTCGCTTCAGTGCTATATTTGCTATGTGAGAATAATTTATGGATTTCAAAACTTCTAAAGAAAGAGTACAATGTCTCTCAGTGTGATTACTTTTTAATAAAGATTTGAAATACTTTTGGATTTTACTAGGGGAGAAAAACAATTTAAATATATTTGGGAGATGAGTATACTGACATTTCAGAGATTATATCTTAGAATGCTTTCCTTTGAAGTGTTTTTAAATGACATATTTATATATCACACTTAAAATTGTCTCTGAAATAAAATGATTCAAAAGTCATTATTACTATGTGAACAATGCCAGTGTTTTCTTATCAAATGTCCCAAGAACCCAAAGTTTCACTCATTCACTGATATTCCATTAATTATTTAAATCTATTTCTCGTGGAAATGATCTCTTGTTCAATAAATTATTTTTGTAAAATTTATACATTAAATTTCATTAATTCAATTAAAGTTTCTCCTTTTATTCTACTTCCATACATATTCTTGCCTCAATCCCTATCACATTTATTACTTTAAAAATTATAATTACAAGTTATATGTTTATAAATATGTATGTATGCATTTATTTATATACATGCATGTGTATGCACAAATACATATATATATATATATAAAATTTGAGTCCTTTTATGTGAGTGTATGTGTGTGTATTTATGACTGATCACTGGATCATTCTTAGAGGGCTCATTTCAGGAGGAGACTGTTTGTATTATTATTTTATAGAAGCCATTTATTGCCTAGAGCTCTTTATATATTCATATAACATTTAGACAATTGGTAAGTATTCCCAATCCATGACGACACATGAAATTTTGTTGTTATTACCAAGCATAGTTTAGTCAGCCATGGTGTTTATATTTCATATGCACATTTTTCCTGCCATTTCTATAAGATATTAGAGATCAGAGGTGTC
>NW_026067988.1:4022307-4040832 GCF_014885135.2 Alexandromys fortis
ATCATGTGATAGTTAGAGAGCCTATCCTCAGGTAAGGAGCTTTTTTCTCAGGTTAAGATCAGTTCTTCCAAATCCAGTGTTTAAAATGTATGGTGGCTGAAACAATAGGGTCTACCCTTTAAGTTCTGAAATAAACCAAAGGTAATGTTAATATATTTGTATTTCCATGACAATCAACCTGAGGGAAGATTTGTTATTCTGGCCCTGAAGTTTTTGTTAAGTTTATGTAGGCTTTGCGATATCACCATCACACTATGCTTTACAATTCTATAAATGTATATTGATTTTTCTTATGTCTTCTCAAGCATTCTTAGTGTTATTTCTCTTACTTTCTTCTCATTACCCACATATTACAATTTCTCCCAGCTCCACAACTAAAATTCGGTTTCAATTAATCCTATTACTTCTTCCAAAAACCTCTATCCAGTCTATGATATCAAAGAATATTTAATATGACAGTAAGTCAGTTTTTCTAGTTTGACATAGTTCTATTTCTTAAGAATAACATATTCTTATTTTAACTAGTTCTTAAAAAGCAAATTTACTCTTCATATTACTCTCTCCATATATATTCTCTATTCAGTACCGACCAAAATTTGTTTCCTCTGTTTTTTAATCTATCAAGTTAAATTTATGGTTATCATATATTCTATGATATGTCACCTTTAATGGGAGAATTCTAAATATTAGGGAACAAAGCATAAAGAAAAGTTACTATTCCTCTCCCAGGAGAAAAAAAAAACTGCCAATAGTCTGTAACCTGGTTTAGGACTAGATTTCCACCTCTTCTCTTTATGCTGGAATTTTAATTAAGTTAAGCATGCACAGGTCTTGTTGGTGCTGTTGTTATATTTTATAGAATTCCAATGAATTCACAGAGTGCAAATATCCTTCTTTTTACAGAAAATATTATTTTCTTGTATCTATACATAACCTATGTCTCTTACAATGACTCTAGTCTCAGTTCTTCCATGGATTTTAGGATTGTGACATAAAAATCTCTCTTAGGATAAAATGTTCTGCAATTTCTAATTCTCTACATATTCACCAATTCTGGTGCATTTTTTAAATTATAATCTACTACAATAGGAGGTCCGTGATGGTGGTAATGAAATGAATTAATCAATGGGTATAAAAATATGAAAATAGGAGCCAGTTTAATATTATGTAAATTTAGCAATATAAGAAGGATAGGTTATCCCATAGAACTTATATCCATTTAGACATAGTCTGTTAGTCCTGGTAACCATGCAAGTAATAGATTTCTGCTTGTAAAGTGCACCTCAAAATCAATCAGAAAGTTATTGGTTACTCCTATATACTTTCATACCACTATTTACCAGTAGGCTTTTCTTTTGTAGCTCATAGCATTCACATCTGTGTAATATGATATTTCTTTTCTCTTTTGGTAGTATGAAACTTCTACAACTATAAAACCACATCAGTAAAGACAAGAAATGAAGCTTCCATGTGAGTACTAGCTTAATATCACCATGTTTTATAACTTAATTACAGAGTTTCTTTAGCAATATGGTCTGCCCATCAAGTTCTGGAAGATAACTGAGAATAGTGGTAATTGCCTATAAGTGCATATCTAAGAGGCATCATTTACTAACAAATCCAAAAGAGTCACCCCATTATTAGCACCATTCATTTTATTTTATTTTTTTGCATTGTTTTCCCAATGTAAGATAACTACACTTAAACTCTCTGCGTTTTTACAGATGCATTTTAGAAAGTTCCTTAAGTAGTCAACTTCCGTATGATATTCCAAAATGTCCTTAGTAAGAGAATATCGAGAAAGATAACATGAGGGGAAGTCAGTTTATTAAATATGCATTGTGCTATTTTTGCAAGAAACATTTCAAAACTGAATATATCCTGCAAACTATTGATGTTTCAGGCAGGACATTATGTAGTGCAAGCTGAACCCAAACTCACTATAAACGCAAAGATAACCTTCAACTCCTAGTTTCTTGCCTCTACCTTAGTACTTCCCTAGGCATGGATTGTCAGTATGCACTACAAAGCCATGCCTAGCCAAGCATATTTTGAATGAATTTTATTCCATTGTATGGTCATTCTGGTTATTGTTATGTCTTAAATTTTTACATTGTGTTGACAACAATAATCTAAGAATATTGCTGGTCTGATTATCAGCAGAATGCAAGTAATTTCGTGGTACATGTAGTATTTTAAATTTCTCTACTGAGGTTATTCAGTCAAAAGTGCACTACAGAAAGAAATTAAGCACAAATAAATGATAACCCATAAAACTCAAAGCAAATTAGTATTATCTTTAAAAGAGAACACTTTAGAAAATTAGTCTGTTTTCAAAAACCGCTACCTGTTTTCACTTTCATGGATCTTTTAACAGTTGTGAAATTTGCTCTGGAAGTCATAGCACAAATTCTTTTGGAGCAGCAGGGGAAACGGTATAATTGGATAGTTGGTAGGTCATAGAGAAACTATCCAATCATGTATCCAACATTGGGGAATACTAAAAGGTGATTGTCTAAATATGATTACAGCATTTTCACAAAATTATGTAGTAATATTTAGGTTTAAGTTGACACTATTCTCTGTGTTGATTTTTTACAGTAGCCTAATTCACTGAAGAAATGAGTTTAGGAGACAAAGTAATTGAAGAGTGCAAATGTAATTCACTAGATTGCAATAATATTTTGACAGGTTAAATATAATTCCCTCAGTGATTTGAATGAAGAGCTCCAAGAGAAATTGTCAGGGTGCAAAGCGACCCCAAACAAATTTTGTGAATGCATTAGTCAAGCAACATGAATGCAAAATGAAATTGACAAATTCAATATAGGAGTATTCCCCAAGCAGATTGAAAAGGAGATTCTAGGAGTTGATTTTAAGTGACTTATAAGATAAAGATTTCATCCATATCTTTCCTGTATATACTGTTCTACAAAATATTTTAAGGCAACTTCATAAATGTCAAAATGCTATATTGTCTTTTTTGATACATTGACTATACATTTGGTATATCTATGTTTTTAATTTATGACTTGATTGTTTATGAATTAACTTTACAAAACTATGTCACAAAATACCATATAAAGGGAAAGTAAAATTAGTCTTATAAAATGATTAAATGATTATTTAATCTGTAAATATACATGGGCATCTCAGTTTCAGAATACTTTTATATTGTACATGTAATTTTCCATTCCCAATTTCTTGATTGGATGAACAGGAGTTAACACCTCATACAAACACTCCAATTTCCTCTCTAGTAACTCACTACTATTAATAAGTTACATTTGCTTATTGAGTACTAAAATAAAAATTTTCTTCTTATATTATTTATTCTTTAAATAGAACTTTTTAAAGAACTAAAAACTTATTGAAAGTGTCTCATTGTAATATTTTAGTTCTAAAAAAATTGCTATGTAGGTATGTTGATACCCAACAATAATGATAGTTTTTTGAGAATTAGGGAAAATAGCTTGAATTCCAGTCTAATGTGGGTAACCAACTGAGTGTGTGTATGTGTGTTTATGTTTGTGTATTAACAAGCCATATATATGCATATATATACATACATATGTGTGCATTTATGTGTGTGTATGTGTACTACTAATAAGTGTTTTTACTTTTCACTCATTCTTTCAAGCATTCTAGTTATTGTATAGCTTATTGAATTAAAATATCCTAAATGATAAGAAGTAGGAAATGGAAAAAAAACAGAGGGTGGGTTTTAACTGACTGAAGAAAATAAAGGAGAGGTGTTAAATAACATTAAACATTTTAAAAGTCATAATAAAGTAGATTATATTATATTTTCTTAAAACTACTATGTATGTATGTATGTCTGTGACTCTCTATCTCTTTCTGTGTGTGTGTGTGTGTGTGTTTTAAATGAAATTGCATCACTTGGATGATAATACAATGAGCATTGTTCTGTTTATGAGCCATAAATTGTTGAATATCAGCCCAGCATAAGGCATGAAAAATCTCCTTTTGAGTTATTGGTCAGGAGAGTTCATGATACTCACTACAAAATAGGCTATTTATGTCAAATTAAATGTTTTTCTATCACATCTTTTCAGACTTTGGATGTTTTTCCTAGTGTTACCAATGAGCATCTCTTCAATATTCAAGTTCAGTCAAAATCTACCATTCCCATTTGCTCTTCATCTTATTATTTGATCAGTGCATCATTTCAGCATATCACAAAGGGAGATGACTGTGGATGCTGTAAGAAAAGGAAGAAAGGAAGGAAAGAAGGAGGAAGAAAAGAAAGGAAGGAAGGAAGAAAGGAAAGAAGGAAGAAGAAAAGAAGGAAGGAAATACAAAATCTTATATATGATGAGAGATAACCTTCACTCACATTTAATGTTTATATCCAGATATTTCCCATCTATCCATCCTAGTATTGTTACTGGGACCTCACTTTTGATTTTCTGTACTGTAGATATTGAGTCTAATTCTGTTCCATATATTGGTTAATATATTGAAATATCCTTCAATGCAATGAATGAACTATTGTCTCCTTTCTGCTCTGCTTTTTTTTTCTTGGTTTTCTTTTATGTTTTGCCTTTGGACCTTTAATATCAGCTCAAGTGTTAGCTAAAACTTATTCAGAATCATAATTTCTCATGTACTGAAATTGGAATTTAAAAAGGAAGAGGCAAAGAGGGAAAAAGTAATAATATAAACTTATATTAATTAATACATTAATAAATACAATATATTTCATTTTATTTTTAATTTTTAAAACAATTTTACTTTACGTACAAATTCAAGTTCCCTCTCCCTCCTCCGTCCACTACTCAGAGAGGGTGAGGACTCCCATGGAGAGTCAACAAAGACTGACACATCATATGGGGCTGGACCAAGGCCCTCCTGCTTTCTCTAGGCTGAACAAGGTATCCCTCCATAGAGAATGAGTTCCAAAATGCCAGTTCATGCACTGAGGATAAGTGCTGGTTCAACTGACATGAAATTTGTTAAAGCGATATTCATTGCACATATAAACATATTAAAAATATACATTCTTATCTTGCATTTCAAAATTTTATTAACTCATCAGCTGCCAAGTCACACTGTAAAATCAACCGAGAAAGTTATTAAGAGTTCAAATTAGTTTACATACTTGTTATCTTCGGTCAGAGTTATTTACAGTTGAAATTTCTTTCACGTTGGGAAGTCTGGCAATTGCTCAAACCAGAAACCCATCATAGATTTAGTTTATGGAACTAATGGGTCTTTTAGGCAATTAATTGTAATTATATATTTGTTGATTTTTGTAGTGCTGGTGGTGATATGGTGTGTGTGTCTGTGTGTGTGTATGTGTGTGTGTGTGTGTGTGACATAGAGTATTGGAAGAGAAAGCAAGGGAGATTACTCTTCTGAGAAAACCACAGAGATTTCGAATTATTAAATGGATGATGGTGATATATTTGGGGAATACTTCATTAAAATGTAATTTACTAAATAATGAGGATACGCTAGTAAATGTGATCATACTCATTCTCCTAAGGCATTCTATAATTAGGAGGATGAGATACATTACATTTATAGTTACAGAAACACTAGTTACTATTGTATTCTATTAGTAAAGAATATATATAATAAAATATGCAAATGGAGGTAGATACAAGAAATATTTCCTAAATAAAAAGTATTTTACTAAATATAAGGGAAGTTTTAAAATGATGATGATTTCATTGTTAAATCTATATTGTTTTATGCTAACAGGCACAGTTCAATATGAGAAAGCAGATTTGAGAAGTAGGTCACGGGAATGCATTTATTAGAAAATTTATTAGAAAACCTATGAGTTGAACATAATGGAAGAATAGATTAAAATGTATTCAATGGCAATGTTAGAGAATTTGGAATGATTTATAAAAAATATTTACATCAAAAAGAATATTATCATTACATTTAATCTAAGAATATGTTCATAATAGCAAATGTAGTATAGAGGTAACTGAATTGAAAAAGGAATGGACATCAGACATTCTGCTTCATAAATAGGTTTCTCAGTGTGTTTTAAATAGCATCAGAATTTGTGGTAGTATTTAATTAAGAACATGCTCAATTTTTATGCTATCAGAATAAACTTCAAATCATATCTGTTAACATATTTTGTGTGTACAAAAATAATAATAAGGAACAGCAAAAACAACAGGCTTTTCCTATTTTACAGCCCTTTGAACTATAAAACTTTAATCTGTTTCTAAAAATTCCCATTATATATTTATACATTATTTTCAAAGAAAATCCATTTTCATTTTAAAAATTATTTCATTTTAGTATTTTACAATATGATATTCATCATGTATCCCAGATAATTAAAAATCATAATGATTATATTGTTATTGGCTTATAAGAGTAATTTATTTTTCCAAAATGAATGACCATTCCACAAATATTCAATTTACACATAAAAATTTAAAATAGTTTTAGGAAGACACTGGGTGGGAGGATTATATTCAGGTTTGTTAACAGGTCTGTGCAGTACCATGCGCAGAGTTGTGAAATGATTCTCAGAAGGCATGCTGTGAGTGAAAAAGTCAGCCCCACTTTGAAACTTAGAAGTTTGTATTTTATTTTTTAATTATGTTTATATTTATTGACTCTGAATTATGAAATATACCAGGATCATAATCACACTCCATGAACAGTGTGTGCTTTCAATAATCACATCTGTTTTTTTTTCCATTTTTTCCAGGTTATAATTTCTCTTAAATATTAGCCAATATTTCTTTCTATTTTCATTATAATTTTATTTTAAAAAGTATCTTTTCTACAAATAACTTATAAAACTGACATTCATCTGTCCATGGGAGTACACCAGACACAGAAAACTTTAAGTGTCACTCATAGTGAACAGGTGTGCAACACATATATTTATTTTTTCAGCCCTCCTCAATACTGATGCAAAATGTTGGGACTGAGCAAATCTTTAGGCAATATACATCAGTCATTAAACTTCATATAGAGCAGATAAGTCTCACTCTATGCTACACTTAATTTTTAACTATATATATATATATATATATATGTTATGCTAAATCTTACAATCTTTCAGTAACCAACAAAAATATTGCATTATATATTTGCAAAAATCTCAAATCTTTAATTACATCAAATATAATTTCATTGTATCACATACATGATATACACACACACAGACACACACACATACACACACATCTAGTTAAGCTTACATAGCAACAAAGATCAAGTATTAATGCCTGGTATGATTCATTTAACTGTAAGTTTTATTTGCGGTTTAATTTGTATTTTGGTTGCTTAAACATGAAGAGGATATATTATAACCTGTTTTCTGATGGAGCGCATATGTATCTTCTATAGCTTTTCCTGTTTTGTAGCTTTAACATATGCTTTCATACTTTACATCAACAAATTAAAGCACTGGAACCACACGTCCGGATGCAATGAGTAGAATATGAATAGAAAATGATAAACAAAGCCAACAAGTGTCCAAAATAACTTGGCTCTATAGTATATGAACTCTTTGGGAAAAAAAAAAAGGTTCTTCTGAAAAGAGTTCATTTCCATCATATACATGTTTTTAAATAGATTAATCAAAATGCAAAGTATTTGATCATATTTGAAAATGAATATTGTATGAGACAGTGATGCATTTTTGTATATATTTTAATCAATGAAAAAAAGGTAAAACAATTCCATACTAAAAAAAAATCATAAAATGGATAGCACTAGAAATATTAGTAGTTAGGACCATTATAATATTAAAATTAAATATCAATCACACAATATTAGGTAATCCATTGAAACTTCAATTCTCCTTTATCTCACTCATCCCTCTCTCACCATTTTTAATTTAATCATATTTGCTGCTATTAAGCCCACTTTCTCAGTTCAATATCATTTACTTCATATTTATTTACATCTTGGAAGCTTCATAGAAAGTATTCTTAGTGGGCCTACTCATATATATATATATATGTATATATTTAATACTAATATACTAATCATGGTAAAGGAAATTGTTTTATATTTTCTTCAAGAATGTTTTTCCTGATTTAGACTGCCCTGAGAATTCACTTATCAGCTACGTTTGTGCAAGTGATTAGAAACTAAATTAGTTTGAGACATATCTCATTTTGCCTTGCTTTTCTTTGTTTACTATAAATGAAAAAATATTTTTTTATTATAAAAATTATTATATTGGGCAAATATTTGTTTGGTTCTATAAAATCTATCATTTTTAACTCCTAAGACAAAAAGAAAAAAGAAAAGAGGAAGAAAACAGTTCTTCTTGCTCTTCATGAAACTTAAGAAGGCCTAAAAAGAGATATAAAAGTAAAAATAAGTAAAAGGTATGTTGTTCGATTTTGGACTGCACTGTGAAACTTCAAGACTGTGCTAATAAAATTAACTTTGGATTAGGGGTTGGAGAGAGTGACAGATTGACAAGATTTAGGCATAGAGAGGACAGGAGAGCAAGGAATAAGGACAGAGAGACCATCGGAAAGAGAATAGAGAGACATAGATTTATGGTCTTTTGGTTTGAGACCAGTGGAGAGAGGCTTCTTCTGTTGGATCTCCTGTCAAAAAGGAAGGTCACATAGTTGCTGCTCAGCTTCTCTGATCTAAGAGGTTTTCACCCCAAAGTCTGACTTCTGAATTTCTATTGGATAATAAAATGATACTTAGTTAAAAGCTGTACTTGACAGCCATGGCAGAGCAGGTGACATCACATCAGCATAACCCTCCAGGCTACTGTCTGAGTTGCATTCCTGCTGGTTGTCGGAGGCATGGTGCAAACAGTAACTAAAATATTAGAAGACTCAGGTGTGGCCTATAAGTCAACAGAAAAACACACTATCCAGCCAGACCACGGTTGGCTACCAGTCTCCCAAGACTCTGCTCCCTAGCTGCTGATTCTGCTTGCAGGGATACCTCATGGGGACAACAGAGAGTGACCTCACACTCAGGAATTGCGGAAAGAACTCCAAGCTTGATGCTGATGCTGGTGCTACAGACAAATTAAGAAGTCAGCAGATATGCTGAGATACCTAGGAAGTTCTTAAAGAGAAAATTTTAAGGAAAGATTGTATATACATTAAGAGTGTAAAATGCCCCAATGCAGAGAGTTAGGCCTATATATCATGCTAAAAATGGATGGCTTGGGGGCTGGAGAGATGGCTCAGTGGTTAAGAGCATTGCCTGCTCTTCCAAAGGTCCTGAGTTCAATTCCCGGCAACCACATGGTGGCTCACAACCATCTGTAATGAGGTCTGGTGCCCTCTTCTGGCCTGCAGACATACACACAAACAGAATATTGTGTACATAACAAATAAATATTTAAAAAAAATGGATGGCTTGAATATGGGAAAAAATAATTGCAGGGATAAACAGCTTAACTGAGAGTAACATAAGGTTGATTATAATAATTGCTATCAGTTTGGTAATCCATATTTTATCCTTTAAAAAGGGGTTTGATAACTGTGACAAATATGAAAATGTGATTGATAAGATACACGTTATTAAAAGTCTTACTACTGCTAAGATACAAGCCTTTGCAAGAACTACTAATGAAAATAAGAAAAAAGATCTCCTCAGACAAAGGCAGAGGAATTTAGAGAAGAATCTACCACACCACTGCATGATGAAAATGAAGAGGATAAGACCAAGGTTACAAGAATGCCACCCTTAGTTTGTACAGTTACTATACAAGAACAACCAGCAGATGATTGGCACCCACGAGGTTTAAAAGAAGTTGACTGGAATCCCATAGATATATTAGATTTCAGAAGATTAACTGTATATATTCACTTTATATGAATTACTTTCCAGTACTATAAAAATTTAGTTACAGCGTATTTTGAAAATTGGTACTCAATTACAATGGAGAATATGTTGGAAAGAGGATGGTAGGGCCATAGAACAAGAAAGTAGAAGTATTAATATTTCCCAAGACAAGATCTTGGATGAAAGTCACCACGCTGAATTTCAGAAACAGTTTGAATTTGATGATCACATCTTGGCCTTATGTTGCTCAGCAGCTTTGAATGCTTGGGACAAAGTTGAAGAATCAGGAAAGACGTCTGAGTCACTTGCTAAAATTATACGAGGCAAAAAAAAAAAAAAAGATTTTCACTGACTTTTTTTTTTTGCAAAGATTGATTGCAGCTGTAAATACAAGAGTAACAGATCCAAAAGACAGACAAATATTAATTGAATCTTTGACTTTTGGAAATGCTAATTCAGAATGCAAGATAGTAATTAGGCCTTATAAGGCAAAATCAGCACAAATATAAGAATGGATAAAAATACATCTGATATTGAATCTAACAATTATTTTGTTGCCTTCATAAGAGAAAAATTTTCTAGAATTTTTAAGGAAAATCAAAAGTCAGATAAATGTGGTAAACAAGGTCATTTGAAAAAATATTGTGGGCAAGGGATTACTAGAAAGAAAGTTTTTTCCAAGAGATAATCCAAACAGAAGGCTTGAGCCTTCTGGAGTATGCAAAAGATGTGGCAAAGTCTGTAATTGGACTAATGAAAACATATCAACTCGGGATAGGCAAGGTAACCCTTTGCCACTGAGAAATGCCTAAGGGGCCTTTGGCAGGCACCCAATATCAAATTAGGATCAATCACATTCAGTCAACATCAGAGTACCTCACTCACAAAGCAATTACAAGACTGTTGCTAAAACATCCCCTCTGAATGTGATCGGTACAGAGCAACTTTAGTAGATACAACAAAAGTTTCAGAGAGACCATAAACAAGTTCTTTGTTAAACTACTATGAATATTCAGAGACATACACTTAAAATGCAAATAAATTGTATTGAAATTATAGATTTATTGAACAAGGGCACAGATGTGACAAATTTCTCCAAATTCTTGATATCAAGATTGGCCTCATTAGAAGGTAAATATTCAACATCCAGCTATTAGAACTTTATCTCATATAAAACCAAAAATAAGATAAAGTATATGGGACCATAAAGACAGGTAGGAAAATAAAAGCCATATGTGGCTTATAATAGCAATGAAATTATGAAGACATGATTTGTTGCAGCAATGGAAACACAGATTGATATGTCTCCAGTCTCAGAAACAAACCATAAAATAAAGAATATTTCTAAGAAAAATATTAAAAGATATTCTCAAGAAGGGTCACAGATTACTCGGCTTGCACATACGCAAAGCACAACAGTTGATGGTCTTCAAACAATACCAACAGCCTTGTCTTTAAAATGGGTAAACTGAAAAACCTGTGTATTCCAGCTGGTCCAGGATCAGCTATAATGCTCAACATATTGAAGATTGACAAGCCCTTGGCATTCTGCTATATTTGTCATTAAAAAGATATCTGGAAAATGGAGAATTGTAACAGATCTGAGAACTATGAATAAATTAATTCAACCAGTGGACTCTTTGCAGCCTGTAATTCCCTTGCCTTTTTAATTTCCGAATTGATGGGCTACTATAGTGATAGATTTAAAGGCTGCTCTTTTACTGTACCTTCGTAAGAAGAAAATAGAGAAAAACTTGCCTTCACAGTGCCCACTTATAATAATTCTCAACCTCTTAGAAGGTAGCTTTAGAAAATTCTTCCACAAGGAACATTGAACAGACCCACCGTGTGTCAGTATTTTGTACACCAGACAATAAAAATAATTCCTAAACAGTTTCCTCAATCTATAATTAACCCTTAAATGGATAAAATCTTACTGGCTGATTTAGATTCAGATACCTTAGAATAAAGGTTAGTGAAGTAAAGATAATTTCATATTCTTGGGAAATACAAATTGTTCCTGAAAGAAAATCAAAGAGAAGAGTTTATTAATTATTTAGGATATAGATGGATTATAGAAATCAGCCACGATAGGACAAATCAGGAGAGATCAACTACAAACTCATAATGATTTTTCAGATATTGCTGGAGATATAATCTGGGTATGGCCCATTGTTTGATAAACTAAAGAGCTAAGAACTTTGCTTCAAACTTTATAAGGTAAAAAGGATGTAAAAAGTCTAGGAAAATTATCATCTGAGCGTGAAAGGGAACTGATCCTGGAAGAAAAGAAATTACAGAATGCACATTTGGATCACCACTCGAATTCACAAATTGTTTGTGTTGTGGTTTTATTTCCTCCTATGCATTCTCCCTCAATAATTTTATACAGAGAGAAGATAGGATCAGTAATGGATACATTTAGTACACAAAGTAAAAAAATTAAAATCTATGTAAAAAAATTTCTGTGTTGACTCTGAAAGGAAAATTGAGACTTCATCAGTAAGAAGAAATAGACTGAGCTTAAATTGTGGTATCTTTTACCAAGGTTGAAATGTATCATTATAGGCAGAAAATGAACACTGCTAAAAAGTTTTCAGTGAATTCATGGAAGAGATTAGCAATAAATATCACAAAAGAAAGAGACTCATGTTTATAAATAGAAGTAATTGGATTCTCCTTTAAATAGTTAGAATAACACCAAATTCTGGAACACATATGTTCTACATTGTTGCAAACAAATCAGGAAAAGTAGGGTATAAATAAAAAAAAATGATTGGCTCAAAGTTTATATATTTCATATTATTATTAGATATTTTTCAGACTCTCTTAATATAATTACTGACTCTCAATTTACATAAAACATTGTATTACATATTGAAACAATTTATTTCCAGAAAATTCAAAATTATCTTTGCTATTTATTCAACTATGGCCACTGGAATGGGAACAAAAAAAATCAAAATCAAAGGACTATTCTATTGTCATTAATATCATAATTCCTTGGTTTTAATATGAATCTTTAAAACTTTTCTTGAAGTAAAAATATAGTCACCAATTTTGACCACTTTCTTTCATGATAATTGTGTTCATATAGAATACTAACTAATGCTGAAAATAAGCTTCATCTAGCCATGTGTTTTTAGGTTTGAGTCTGAGGTAGGTAACTAGGAACTAAATTTGCATATACTGGATGTACTTAACAGATTGTGGTTCTCTAAACTTTTGGAGATCTGGGGCATATGACATTTTAAATTTTTAAGTTTTTTCCAGTGAACTGTGACCATTTCTATCAGCAAAATTTGAGATCTCTATAAAGATGATCAGATCCTGCAATCACAAATACCACTGAACTGTGAAAATGTCATTAAGATGACAAACACCACCCAATGATCAGATTCAGATTACAAACTGTCAGTCTGGGAGACCCAGTCCCATAAACTACTCCAGCCAGGATTTCAGAAAAGCCCTGCAACTTCCCATCACTCAGCAACTGGACAGAAAATGATACAGCTAGCTTTCTTAAGACTTGAAATTTACTGTAATTTTCTCAGAGTTCTCTAAAGATGTATTTCCCCCATAACATGAAGTAATTTAAATTATGATTCTCACATTCTTGAGAGGAGTGGTAGTTTTTGGACAATTGGTTGGTAATGAATGTTTGTCATTGTTTGGGGATTACTTGCAAGTTGTTATTGATCATGATAAGGGAAGAAACTAAACAAAAGAGGTTAGATTAAGGAAGTTCTTTCTTTCTTTTTTTCTTTCTCTTTTTTTCTTTCTTTTTTTTCCTCTATCCACTTTTCTCTCCTATCTTTGCTCGAGTATTTTGAATTGTTATGCATTTTGTATATTGATAAAAATCAAGATTATTTTCTACAATATGTGTGCATGTTTCTACTCTTGTGTAAGGTATTGTACCTGTGCAACTCAATTAAAATTATAATATAAAGTTCTGCATCTTGAAAGCTACTGTTACAAACTGTGTAGTTTAATAAAGATAACAATGAAACTTAGATTGAGGGCTTAAGATGTAGGCAAAAATAAGTTGCAGTTAACCTTATTTATTTTAGATAAATATGTGGTTTTTAAATACTTCAGAGATTTTTTTTTCAGAATATGGTATTTAAGATGTTAAATAAAACTCTGAAGACAACAGTTCATACCACAGCACTGCTTTTCATTCCGTACCACCTATGGTCTTTTGTTCCTGTGTCTGTGATGTCCATGGGCCCTGCAGAAGGTAATTTAGATGTTTAATTTAGGAATTAATGCTGAATAGTCAATCATTCATGGCAATTTGACCATTTGGGAGTTTTACTTACTTAGAAAAAGAAGCTTCTCTTGCCAAAGCTGAGAGCTGTGATAGTCCAAGTCATCATCTTTTATGTATTTTATCCCCAGCAATTCTTTTTTTAGCTTTTATTTATTTATCTATTTTATAATTTTTTAAAAAGAAACAAACTATCATTTTTCATTATACATACCAATCCCAGTTCCCACTCCTTCTCCTCCTCCCATTTCCTCCACTTACCCCCATTTCGCTCTCCATCCACTCCTCAGAGAGGGTAAGACACATTGCTTTGGGGAAGCTCCAAGGTCCTCCCTACTGTACCTAGGCTGAACAAGGTATCCATCCAAATAGAATAGGTTCAAAATCAGCCAGGACAAGCATAGGAAGGATGTCTACTTCTTGGTACCCAGCCGCCCAGCTATCTTAGACCGGAAATAATCACACAGAAACTGTGATAATTAAATCAGTGCTTGGCCTATTAGCTCTAGCTTCTTATTGGCCAACTCTTATATTAATTTAACCCATTTTTATTCATATGTGTATCACCATGTGTTAGTGGCTTACTGACAAAGTTTCAGCATGTCTGACTCTGGCAGAGGCTTCATGGCATCGCTCTTCTCTTACAATTTGGCAGCCAACATGAGGTATAAACCCCACGACCCTGGGAATAAGAGTCCCATGCTCTATGGACTGATCTAGCCACAGCCAAGCAGTAGAAATAAGTTCTGGTGCCACTACCAGTGGCCCAACAGTCTGCCCCAGCCATACACTTGTCACCCATACTTACTTAGCACAACTAGTTTTGACCTATGCTGTTTCCCTCCCTATCTGGCTGGAGTTGTTGAGCTCCCATTAACTCAGGTAAATTGTTTCAGTGGGTGTCCCAATCATGTTTTTTCCCTCTTTGCTCATAATCTCACTCCTCCCATTTTTCAATTGTACATTGGGAGCTCAGTTAGTTCTCCACTGCAGGTCTCTGCCTCATTTTCCATTAGTTGCTGTATGAACATTCTATGGTAATACTTAAGAAATTCATCAGTCTGACTACAGGTCAAGACCAGTTTGTTCACCCTCTCTTCTATTGTTTAGGGTCTGAGCTGGGGTCATACCTGTAGATTCCTGGGAATTTCTCTAGTGGCAGTTTTTTTGATAGCCCCATAAAGCCTCCATCAATAAAAGTATTTCTTTCTTTGCTCTCATCCCTGTCTTTCCTCCATCTCAAATATCCTGTTCCTTCAAGTTCTCCTCCCCTGACACCTTCTCCCCTTGTCTTCCCCTTTTGCTCTCCCTACTTGGCCCATCCCCATGTTCCCATTTTTGCCATGCTCTGGTGGGAATGCAAACTTTTACAACCACTTTTGAAATCAGTATAATGCTTTCTCAGAGTTGGAAATCAGCTTACCTCAAGACCTAGCAATACTACTTTTAGGCATATACCCAAAATATGTTTAAACATACATCCTTGAACAAGGACATTTGTTCAACTATCTTCATAGCAGCAGAATTTGTAATAGCCAGAACCTGGAAAAAAAAAAAAAAACTAGTTGCCCCTCAACCAAAGAACGGATAAAGAAAATGAAGCACATTTACACATTAGAGTACCACTTAGGGGTAACAAACAATGATATCTTGAAATTTACAAGCAAACGGATGGAATTAGAGAAAATCCATCCTGAATGAGATAACCCAGACCCAGAAAGATGATCATGGTATGTACCCACTCATAAATAGATACTAGCTGTAAAGCAAAGGATATTGAGCCTATAGTTCATGATTCTTCAGAAGCTAAATAACAAGGTGAAGCCTAAGAAAAATATTCATAGATCCACCTGGAAAAAGGAAATATAATATCACCATGATAATTCTTAAGCATGCATGGACAGACCATCTATGGAAATTCTCCAGTTGTTCCTATCCTGGACAATCCTGGATGCTTATGTTATTGTCATATCCAAGGTTCCACAGTCTTGTTTGATACTGTCTTTTCAGGATCTTTTGGGCTGTCCTCTTTGCCTTATTTCGTGTACTCCTTCAAGCAGTGCTGTATTCTGGTATCTGCCGTCATTCATCCTCATTACATGGCCCAAGTATCTCAAGCATTGATGCCTTGTCCTGTAGTTTACTTCCTTCTGTAAACTGAGATGTTTGTAATGTCATTGTCATGTAGCCTATCTCATCACATGATGTCTAGTATCCTCCAGAGACATGCCATCTCAAACACATTCAGCTGCTTTTCTCTGGAGCCTTTTATTGTCTAGGTTTCAGAGTTGGAAAGAAGGCAGCTCAAGACAAGTGACTCGTATACTTCTTGTCATTATGTCTCTTTCTGAGCAAACCATTTCTAGTGCCTGGAATGCAACCCTTGGCTATCACTATTTGCCTCTTGTGGTCTGAAATAGTTCTCTCCTTTGAAGTGAGGTCTCCTCCCAAATAGACAAACGTGACTATTTGCTTTAGATTCCAATTCTTTTTTTACAGTATTGATATCCTTATTTGTCCTTCCCATATATTGTATCTCAGCCTTGTCAATGCATACTTTTATACCAAGGTTTTCACTTGCTTCCTCCACTCTATTAACAATGACTTGCCACTCACTTGGACTTTCAGCAAGTAGTGCTGTATCATTGGCAAAATGCAAGTGTTGGTTCCTATATCACCTCTTTACACCACTATCTCCTCATCCTCCAGGGCTGTTGCTATTATTATTTCCAGGAAATAGCAACAGAGCCACAAGAATATAGCAAGATTTTATTACATGTGCAAGACTTACCCATACTTTGATATCAATGCAAAAGTCAAATCCAGTATGGATAACTACAGTAAAACTGGTAGAAATATTAAATAAAAACGTATGGGCATAAAGTTGGCTTCTACCTTTAATTTTTGTTTTATACAGTGAGAAACACTTTGTCAGCCACTCGTTTCTAGAAATGAAGAAGAAATGCTAAATATCGACAGGCGTGAGATAGATGAAGCAATCAAGATAGCCAAGTGCATAAAGGCCCCAGGAGTGAATGACATCATGGAGGAGGAGCTGGAGTCAGCTCCATAGGCTCAGGGGCAGTGGTGCTTTTCACACTCTCCAGAGATTCGAGGAAACATGAGGTGATTCCTACAAAAAGGAAACACTCCATTTTAATTCCCAGACACAGAAAAAGGACAAACTGGACAGTTCAAATTACAGGGACATTAGTTTGTTGTGTCATGGTACCAAGAGTTTCTCCTCCATTATCCTGCAAAGAATAAAGGGCAGAATATAGGAAACTGTACAAGAGGACCAGTGCTGATTGTGAGCTCTCAGAGCCCAACAGATCAGATCTTCACTTTGTGGCAACTGACAGAAAACTACAAAAAAAAAAAAAAAATTGGAAAAGACTTATGTCGGTTACATTTACATCAAGAAGGCATTCTACAGCATTTGGAGAAAAGGACTTTGGGAAACAATGAGTTCTTACAGGTACCCAGAAAAAAAATATAAGAATCAATAAAATTATAAAAGTTGGCTTGTCAAAGTACATGAATACTTATATATTTAGAAAGTTGTAATACATGTCCACTTAGCATAACATCAGTAGTAAGTCCCCCTACAGAACATGAGAGGCATAAAACTTGACAGAAAGTTTGCAAATATCATGATTCCAGTTATAGAGTATAGATCTATGAGTTGTTTACCAGGAAGTCATTAGAAACACCCTAGTCATGGGTGTTGCCAAATATCTCTTACATGCACCAGATCTAGACAGTCAAATATTATTTCTGAATATATCACAGACTTTAGAAGTAGTCAATAAATCAACGTGGAACTGAACTGACTTAAATCTTTCTCTTTTTGGCTAGCAGTCATAGTCTTAGAAGGTGCTATGCCCGTAGAGTCCTATGAGTGTGTTGGAGGGGAAAAAAAGCATCTTTTGATTTTTCTTTTTGTGGACCCTGGTTATAAAAATTAAAAACTTTAACACTGCTGAAATTTTGACCTAGGAATCCTAATGGTGAATAAATTTGGTTTATCTAAAATGTTCTTTGGGAAATTATCAAGATAACGACTACTGAAAGAGAGAAATGAAGGAAATGAGAAAGTGTTTCAGAGGAAAACACTTGCAATTAAATGTGAAAAAAAAACAGATTTATATTAGAACTTTATTATTTTTCCTGCAGAGAAAATCTCTAGAAAACAATATTTAGTTTTATGCTGTTTTCAGAATTAAAAATGTACTCTATCCTTAGAAGTGAAACAATGTCACTTTTTAATAATTAAAGGTAGAATATAAACATTTTTAATGTTTCTTTTGACTACCAGAATAGCCCAAACCAATCTGAATTGCATATGTAGCAATTGTAAACATATTTTTGTATAATTATTATACATTTTTCTATGAATCAAAAATTATTTTAATTCATGTTATGTTCTGATAATTTTTAAATTCATGTTTTATCATTTTACCCACATGCTT